>NC_142808.1:42915351-42991138 GCF_049724085.1 Artemia sp. Qi Xiang Cuo | reverse complement strand
TATATGCAATTCAAGTTGATGATACCCAAGACCTACAAGGAATTGAGAGGCATCTCCGATGGTTGTGAATATATTACTAATACTGATAGTACAGATACACTTAAAAATGCAACAACTAGTTAATTACATTTAGTTGGAAAAACATATAATGAAAAATCTAATATACCCCAATGGCTACCGCCCAATGTTAAAGTGGATATAAAACCAACGCTTGCACCCTCCAATTTCATATTGAGAAAAGAACTTGATTTCAATCCTGATGTAAGTCTCTTCCTCACCTCTGCAGTACTTTGTGTACGCAAAGAAAAGGTCATGAGTTCTGTTGCTTTCGCAGTGGAAAAACGGAGAGCCAATGGAAACAATATTTTACTACTTATTGCTTATACAATCACTAATCAACGTCATATTGCAATGGGCTCTTGCACCGTCACCGATTCATCATTTATCAATGGTTAAATTCCATCAAAACTCACTGTGGCATTTATAAAAAGCGCCAGTGCAATAGGATCACGGACTGAATGCCCACATAAATTCAAGATGTTTGGACTTTCATCTCTTGTGTGCAAATTAAGCAGCATCCCACTCTACAATCTATCTTTTGATAAATCCTATAGAACATTGTACGAGTTGACCATGCAAACCCTAGATCATGATTCGCAACTATTTGAAAATGGTATAACTGAAGATATGTTTGCTAAAACACATGGTATCATTGCATTGGATTTTTCGGGAACGCAGGATATGAGTATAGTACGTACAGGGAGTTTGCGTTGAGAGTGTACATTTGCCAACCCGTTCGCAGAGAGTATAGCCCTAATCTCACAAAATCAATGTGAAATATATTGGAAAATCACTCCCAAAGGTAGTCTTCTACTAGACTTGGTGCCATGAACACCGGTCAAATAATCAGTGTATTTAATATGGACCCCTACATGTCTCAGTACAAATCCTATTGTCTGCCCTCGGACATTCTTGGAAAAATTCAAAGTGCCAACAATACTTTAATTATTGTTAATAGCAGTCCGTCGACTGTGTTGACGGGTCATTGGCTGTGCATCTTTCAAACAATGAAGACGATTGAATTTTTTGATCCTCTTGGTCTACCCTATACATTCTATACACCTCACATCAGCAACTATATTGAGAGCAGTGGGAAAACTATTATTCAAAATCGGAAGAGGGTGCAAGATCTGACGACTAAAAGCTGCGGCTTCCATGCACTACTAAATTTTGTGTTCCAATGTCGCGGCTATACTTACAAGCAGTTTCTCCACATTTATAGTGACAATCCTCGTCTGAACGACTTTCTAGTGGAAACTATCCTCTCGGACCTATACAGTATTGTTTTCAGTGCCCTAAGTCTAAAGTGCTTAAAAAATGTTTGTGAATTTGATAATTAATAAAATGCATGTATATACAACAATGTCTTTAAATCTTCACTTTAGATTTCTTCTTCGGTGTATAGGCAACTGTCGTGAACCACTAATGCCTTTAAATCATTTGGATTCACTTTATATTGATCTTGATTGACTGCAAAGTCAGGGTCACATTTTTTACAGTACAATGTAACTTCACTCTTTTCACATCTCTTTGTATAGTAAATGATACTATTTACATTCATATTATGAAATTAACGAGATTCAATCGGTCTATTTGAAGCAATATCACACACAGTATTTTCAAATGGTGAATCACATTCGGTAACTGCCAAATAAAAATAACTTGGTTTATAGTCATAGTAGGCAGTGTCGTCACAACGATGACGTAGAAACCAAATTATGTTGTTAGCCCAACAGTTGAATCATAGACCAGATTCCTCCTCCCTGAATAATTTAAATCCACGACGATACCAATCTCGTAGAAATAAACTAAAATCACGTTTAGGATTCTTTCCAATCATGGCAGGGTATGTATTCTCCCACTGATCACATTTATCATAGTGATAATTGGAGCACAGGGGCCTTCTAGGGTGAGAGTCACACATCTCTTCAAGACAAAAATTACATCCTTTAATTTGTGCTGGATAGTCTCTATGTAATTTACATGGAATATATACTTTGCACTTTTTACTATATTCATCAATAATTGTACAATTCTCACATTGAGTCCAACTGCCAAGAGCTTACACGCGCAATGGACATGTATAGAACATTTTTTTTTTTGGTTTCCAATGTCACTTGACTCACTCACAGCTAAAACGAAACTGAGCGTCCTCGCTCCATAAATTCAAGGTGGGGGAATGGAGAGAGGAGTAACTCTGTGACCTTACCTCCTTCGAATGAGGAGCCATCTACACTGAATCTATTGGCAATGTTTTCAAAAGTATATCCACGATATGATTCTGCTTTGTTCCAATAAATATATCAATAAATTGACTATAAGCACATGAGTCACATTTTAAAAGTTTCATACAATAGTACAATGGGGGAGACTCACTCCTCATTATATTACCAAGTATCCCCTGACAAGAGAATATCCTGCGTTTAAGAGATAACTCGAAAAAATCGTCATCTAAAATCAAATGTTTTTCCATAAACACTAGATTTGATCTAATTCTCTCTTTCTCTAATCTATTCATTTTTCAATCCTTTCACTCTGACTGCTGACTCTACACTGACCCTGATTCGCTAGCCTAACCTGACCAGAAAAGAAAGAAAACATTTTCGATTTCGAAACAATTTTATTGAATAATTACAACAACATCAATACTAGAGCATGTACAATTAGCGATACAGTTTATTGTCTTCAATATGTTTTTCTAATGCCCTTAAAGCACTTTGAAGTCAATTAACATGTGTTATATCAACTATTGCAACGAAAAATAAATGATCTTTCATTTTAAATTTGCTCAAGGGTATCACATATCTTGCATATAATGCATCCCATTCCAGACAAAACCGTGATCCTTTCGTGATTTCCACCGCAATGTTTGGTGCTCTTGCATTATTACCATCAGCTCCACTATCAAATTCTATGAGGGTAAACATTCCACTTGTCATCATCAACACACAAATATATATCCAAATGAGTAAAGTCAAACTGTTCGTCTCACTCCTTTGAATTCTATTCACAGACTAATAAAACTTTAGCAAAAACCCTTTCCTTATATTCCCTCCGCCGCAAATATGTAAGCAGCTCTCTGATTAGCTGAGAAAGGATATGTATCCGACTCGCTGATTGGCCGAGAAGGAAACACTTGGTCTAACTGTTTCCCGTTATCGGATCAATAAAACTCCCAATCGATTACGCAATCAAGTTCTCTGAAATTCACTTCCCCCTCTATTACGCAATCAAGTTCTCGGAAATCCACTTCCTCCTCGATTACGCAATCAAGTTCTCGGAAATCCACTTCCTCTTCGATTACGCAATCAAGTTCTCGGAAATTCACTTCCACCTCGATTACGCAATCAAGTTCTCGGAAATTCACTTCCCCCTCGAGTCCTAGATCAATAACATTGTTCCCGTTAGCATTGTCCCCAAAAACTGACCTGACAAGTTTGTGTCCAATAAGAGAGTCATGTATACTCCTGCCATTTACCCGTGCCACAGCCATTTAAACATTTGCCTCTCAATTACTTTGGACTATCTGTCTTGACTTTTCTCTGTCCTACAGTTACCCAGCCCAGTCTTGACACAACCTATACAACCTATTGTAAAATACTTGGTAACTTCAATTCATATTCCTCACATTCCCTCCACCGCAAATATGTAACCAGCCCTCTGATTGGCTGAGAAAGGAGATGTATCCGACTCTCTGATTGGTTGAGAAGGAAACACGTGATCTAACTGTTTCCCGTTATCGGATCAATAAAATTCCCAATCGATTACGCAATCAATTTCTCGGAAATTCACTTCCCCCGCGATTACGCAATCAATTTCTCGGAAATTCACTTCCCCCTCGATTACGCAATCAAGTTCTCGGAAATCCACTTCCTCTTCGATTACGCAATCAAGTTCTCGGAAATTCACTTCCACCTCGATTACGCAATCAAGTTCTCGGAAATCCACTTCCTCTTCGATTACGCAATCAAGTTCTCGGAAATTCACTTCCCCCTCGAGTCCTAGATCAATAACATTGTTCCCGTTAGAATTCAATGCGCATGTGCAACCTTCGTCCCGGAGTTATTACACATAGAAACATCAAATAAATCGACCTTGGAAAAAAAGGTCATTGACCGATTATGCAATCTTTCTCCCTAGGGACTCTATGCCCATATATGGACTCCCGTCACGACCTTTATAATCATTTCTACTTAGATAGCTCTTTCGAAAGCACTAAAAAAACTGTAGCGTAAAGAGCGAGGCATTGACCTGGGGGAAAAACCCCTCATATACGTAATAATTTCTGTTTGTTTTAAGTTCTAATGTTGCTTCTTACTTTCAGTTGAAAAAACTTATTTTTTTAATTTAATTTCTGATCGTTTTTTAAATAATGCTGGGAAATCCGGCGCCTCCTTCATATAAATGTCCCTTACCCCAAGAAAAAATCCTCCTCGGAAAGATTCCCCCGAGTAACCCCCTCCTCCATCCCCCCCCCACCAGAAAAAATACTCTCTGAAAATGTCTGTATACTTCCCAATAATCAATACTAAATGTAAACAATGGGCAAAGTTCATAACTTGCAGCCCTTCCCCTGGGAACTGTGGGGGATTAAGTCATCCTAAAATACATTATTATTAGATTTTCGACTATGTTGAACAAAATTGCAATCTCAAAATTTTAATTGGGTGACTTCGGGAAAAAAATGAGCGTGGGAGGGGGCCAAATTGCCCTCCAATTTTTTCGGTCACTTAAAAAAGGCACTAGAGCTTTTGATTTCCGTTCAAATGAGCCCTCCTACGATGTTCTAGGACTACTGGATCGATACGATCACCCCTGGGGAAATAAAAAAAGATAATAAAAAAAAATAAACACGCATCCGTGATCTTTCTTCAGACAAAAAATACAAAATTCTACATTTTTGCAGATAGGATCTTGAAAATTCTACAGTAGTGTTCTCTGATACGCTGAATTGGATGGTGTAATTTTCATTAAATTTCTATGACTTTTAGGGGGTTTTTCCCCTTTTTCAAAAATAAGTCAAATTTTCTCCGGCGCATAACTTTTAATGGGTAAGATTAAACTTAATGAAACTTATATATTTGAAATCAGCATAAAAATCTGATTTATTTGACATATGTATTGGCATCAAAATTCCGTATTTTGGAGTTTTGGTTACTATTGAGCCGGGTCGCTCCTTACTTACAGTTCGTTACCACGAACTGTTTGATTAGCACTAACACAGTGCATTTTGATTTAATCTTAAGGCAACATTTAGTTTTTAAACATAAAGACAAATGGGAGGATGGGCGTGGGAGGGTGATTAGTTGCCCTCCAATCAGTTTCGACTATTAAAAAAGTTTCGACCTTTTCGAAGTTCCTACGACAACTCCTTCGATACGAAGTGCCCTGGTCTAAAAAACAACAACAACAAAAGTCATACATTTTACCCATATCGATCTTTACTATGAAAATTTCAAACCTTCCAGTCACTTTCGACTATTAAAAAGAGCACTAGGCTTTTCGATTTCCAATCGAATGAGCCTTTTTTGAGTTTTTACGACAACGCTTTCTATCAACACCTTATATGCCCCAAGAGCATAAATTACAACCCTTACCCTAAGGGCTGTAAGAGTGGTTGTCATCCTCTAAGACATAATTTTCAGAACTTTCAACTACGTTAAACAAAATGGCTATCTCAAAATTTTGATTGGATGTGCTTGGAAAAATGGTGGGCGTAAGAGGGGCGTCAGTCACTCTCCCATCACTTTCAACTATTAAAAATGGCACTAGCCTTTAAATTTCCAATACAATGAGCCCTTTTGAAGATCATACGATAATGCTTAAAATTAAAACGATAGACGCCCCCAGGTCATAGCTTACAATTTTTATCAGGAGGGCTGGGGGGGGGGCTTGTCTTACTTACATACATTGTTTATAGAAATTTAAACTCCATTGAACAAAAAGACTATCGGAAAATGTTCATTGGATGCGCTTAGAAGAATGGTGCGCGTAAGAGGGTGGTTAGTTACCCTCCGATCACTATCGACTATTAAAAAGGGCACTAACCCTGTCAACTTCTAATTGAATGAACCGCTGTAGAAGTTTTTACGACAACTCTAACTATACAAACCATATATGCCCCCAGGACATCACTTGCAACTTTTGCCGTTGTGGCTCTTGGGAGTTTTTCCTCCCTAAATACATAATTTACAGAACTTTCAACTACATTGAACAAATGGTTATCTCTAAACCTTGATGGAATGTGTTTGGGGAAATGGTGGGCGTGGGAGGGGGTCAATTACTCTCCACTCACTTTCGATTGTTAAAAAGGGCAATTTCAATTTCCAAACAAATGAGCCCTTTTTGAAATTTCTACAACAACTTTCTATATAAACCTTATATGCATCCAGGGCATAACTTACAACCTTTGCACTGAGGGCTCTGAGTGGGTTATCATTCCAAAAGACCTAATTCCCAGAATTTTCGACTACATTGAACAAAATGTATAACTCAAAATTTTGATTGGATGTTTTTGGGGAAATGGTGAGCGTAAGAGAGGGGTTAGTTGCCCTTCAATCAATTTCGACTATTAAAAGGGCACCAGCCCTTTCAGTTTCCAATTGAATGAACCTTTTTGGATGTTTTTACAACATCGCTTTCTATAAAAACCTTACATGCCACCAGGGCATACCTTACAACCCTTGCCCTGAGGGCTTTGGGGGGGGGGGGAGGAGTTGTCATACTTAAAGACCTAATTTCCAAAACTTTCAACTACTTTGAATAAAATGGCTATATAAAATATTTGATTAGATGTGTTTGGAGAAAGGATGGACGCGAGAGAGGGGTTACTTGCCTTCAAATTACTTTTAACTCTTTAAAAGGGCACTAGCCCTTTGAATTTCCAATCGTATGAGCCCTTTTTCTAGTTTGTACGACAAAGATTTCAATAAAAACCTTATATGACCCCTGGGCATAACTTATAACCCTTGCCCTGAAGACTGTGGGGGGAGTCTCCTGCCTAATGGTATAATTTTCTGAACTTTAAACTGCGTGGAACAGAATGGCTATCTCAAAATTTTGATTGGATATGTTTTGGGAAATGGAGGGCATGGAAGAGGTGCTAGTTGCCTTCCAATCACTTTCGACTATTAAAAAGGGCACTAGCCATTTCAATTTCCAATCGAAAAAGCCCTTTTTGAAGTTTCTACGACAACACAATCTATAAAAAACTTTATATGACCCCAGGGCATAACTTAAAGCCCTTACCCTACGGGCTGTGGGGGAGTGTCATCCTCAAAAACATAACTTCTATCTGGAAATCAACTACGCTGAACAAAATAGCTATTTAAAAATTTTGATTGGATGTGTTTGGGGATAAGGTGTGTGTGAGAGGGGGGTTAGTTGTCTTCAAATCACTTTCGACTATTAAAAAGGGCACTAGACCTTTGAATTTCCAATCGAATGAGCCCTTTTTGAAGTTTCTACGACAAAGATTTCAATAAAAACTTATATGCCCACAGGGCATAACTTATAACCATGGCCCTGAAGACTGTGGGGGGAGTGTCCTTCTGAAATGTATAATTTCCTGAACTTTAAACTACGTGGAACAAAATGGATATCTCAAACTTTTGATTGGATGTGTTTGGGGAAATACTGGGCGTTGAAGGGGAGTTAGTTACCTTCCAATTACTTTAGACTATTAAAAAGGGCACTAGCCATTTCAATGTCTAATCGAATGAGCCCTTTTTGAAACCCTTTTTGAATTTTTTTGAACTGTGGGGAGAGTGTCCTGCTCAAAGGTATAATTTCCTGAACTTTAAACTGCGTGAAACAAAATGGCGATCTACAAATTTTGATTGGATGTGTTTGGGGGAATGGTGGGCATGAGAGGGGGGTTAATTGCCATCAAATCACTTTCGACTATCAAAAAGGGCACTAGCCATTTGAATTTCAATCGAATGAGCCCTATTTCTAGTTTCTACGACAAAGATTTCAATAAAAACCTTATATGCCCCCAGGGCCTAACTTATAAGCCTTGCCCTGAAGACTGTGGCAGGAGTGTCATGCTCAAAGGTATAATTTCCTGAACTTTAAACTGCGTTGAACAAAATGGTTATCTCAAAATTTTGATTGGATATGTTTGGGGAAATGGTGGGCGTAAAAGGGTGTTAGTTGCCTTCTAATTACTTTCGACTATTAAAAACGGCACTAGCCATTTCAATTTCCAATTGAATGAGCCCTTTTTGAAGTCTCTGCGACAGTGCGTTCTATAAAAACCTTATATGCCCCCAGGGTATAACTTAAGACCCTTGCCATGAGGGCTGTGGGCGAGTGTCCTCCTCGAAACATAATTTCTATCTGGAAATCAACTACGCTGAAAAAATGGCTATCTAAAAATTTTGATTGGATGTGTTTGGGGAAAAGGTGGGCGTGAGAGGGGGGTAAGTTGCCCTCAAATCACTTTTGACTATTAAAAAGGGCACCAGACCTTTGAATTTCCAATCGAATGAGCCCTTTTTGAAGTTTCTACGACATAGATTTCAATAAAAACTTATATGCCCCCAGTGCATAAATTATAACCCTTGCCCTGATAGACTGTGGGGGGAGTGTCCTGCTGAAATGTATAATTTCCTGAACTTTAAACTGCGTGGAACAAAATAGATATCTCAAAATTTTGATTGGATGCGTTTGGAGAAATGGCGAGCGTGGAAGGGCTGTTAGTTGCCTTCCAATTACTTTCGACTATTATAAAAGGCACTAGCCATTTCAATTTCCAATCGAATGAGCCCTTTTTGAAGTTTTACGACAACACGTTCTATAAAAACCGTATGTGCCCCCAGGGCATAACTTACAACCCTTGCCCCGAGGGCCGTAAGGGGGAGGGGTTGTCATCCTTGAAGACCTAATTTCCAGAACTTAAACTATGTTGAACAAAATGGTTATCTAAAAATTTTGATTGGATGTGTTTGGGGAAAAGGTAGGCGTGAGAGGGGGGTCAGTTGCCCTCCAATCACTTTCGACTATTAAAAAGGGCACAAGCGTTTTGAATTTCCAATTGAATGAGCCCTTTTTCAAGTTTCTACGACAAAGATTTAAATAAAAGCCTTTTATGTCCCCAAGGCATAACTTACAACCCTTCCTTGAAGACTTCTGGGGGAGTGTCCTGCTCAAAGATATAATTTCATGAACTTTAAACTGCGTAGAACAAAATGATTATCTCAAAATTTTGATTGGATATGTTTGGGGAAATGGTGGGCGTGGAATTGGTATTAGTTGCCTTCCAATCACTTTCGACTATTAAAAAGGGCGCTAGCCATTTCAATTTCCAATCGAATGAGCCTTTTTTGAATTTTATACGACAACACGTTCTACAAAAACCTTATAAGCCCCAAGGGCATAACTCATAACTCTTGCCCTGAAGGCTGTAGGGGAGTGTCCTTCTCAAAAATATAATTTCTATCTAGAAATCAACTATGCTCAACAAAATGGCTCTCTCAAAATTTTGATTGGATGTGTTTCGGGAAATGGTGGGCGTAGAAGGGGTGTTAGTTGCCTTCCAATCACTTTCGACTATTAAAAAGGGCACAAGTCACTCCAGTTTTCAATTGAATGAGCTCTTTTCAAAGTTTCTACGACAACTTCTTCGATACGAAGTGCCCTGCTCTAAAGTAAACAAATAATGAATAATACATTGTGCCAACGTCGTTCTTATGTGCCCTCAGGGCATAACTTAAAACCCTTGCCCTGAGGGTTGTAGGGGGGGTGTCTTCCTCAGAAACATATTTTCTATCTGGAAATCAACTACGCTGAACAAAATCGCTATCTCAAAATTTTGAATGGATTTGTTTGGGGGAATGATGGGCGTGGGGGGGCTAGTTGCCCTCCAATCACTTTTGACTATTAAAAAGGGCACAAGCTACTCCAATTTCCAATCGAATGAGCCCTTTTCGAAGTTTCTCCGACAAATCCTTCAATACGAAATGCCCTGGTATGGAAACCAAAAAAAAAATAAAAAATAATACATTGTGCCAACATCGTTCTTTACTTAGGCAGCGCGGTTGCGCTGCCTATGATTAAGGGTCCTGTGTCAATTCTAAATTCTTTGTCAACCTTTTTACGACCATATTCGTGTGTTCCTTGTTTGCCTCTCATTCCAGGCAACCTAAAGGTCCTATGTCAATTTTAAATTCTTTTTCAACCTGCCTGAGACTCTAGGCTACGCAGGCGTACCTTTCCAAAAACTAACAAACAAGTATTTGTCCATTAATAGAGTTATACTTACTCCCGCCATTTACCTGTGCAGCCATTTAAACATTTGCCTTTCAATTACTTGGACTATCTGTCTTGGCTTTTTTCTTTCTACAATTAGCCATGTCTTGATGGGCATATAAGGACATAGGCAGCGATGCCCTATCATAGCTATTAATATCATTGATATTTTAAAGGAGCTAATTTGATTGAAAATTAACAGTTCTAGTGCCCTATAAAGAGTCAAAAGTGATTGGAGGGCAATCAGCCCTCCTCTTTAGCTCATAATTTTCCAAACACTTCCAATCAAACTTTTAAGGCAGCCATTTTGCTCAGCATAGCTGAACAGTCTATTAACTATATCTCTAAGGTTATTGGGCAGGTCAACCCCCCACATTTATGCAATTTGCCCATTATGCTTAAAAACTAAATATTTCTTTAAAGTTAAATCAAAACGCACTGTTTGTACGCTGGTTGCCAATAAGACATCAGCAATATACCAAGAACGACTGAGGGTATTAAGTTCAAACTTTCGCTACTTCTATTGCTACTTCTGCTCTTAATATTTTACTAAATCAAAAGAGTTAAGTGTATCCAGACTGTGAAAGAGCAAAGATATAATTTTTCTTAACTTGATCCAAGGCCGTATCCAGGATTTTTTTTTTGAAGGGGGTTTAACTCAAACAAAAATTTTCAGGTTGGGGGGTTTACACAAAAAACCTCAAAAAACGCATACAAAATTTGTTTATATCCATTTTTGTGACGTTTTTACGAGTCAGACACATTTCGGGGGGGGGGGGGGGGGGGTTCAAACCCCCCAACCCCCCCCCCCCCTCTGGGTACGGCTTTGACTTAATCTGATAATCAAGTTTTATTTATCAGATCAACTAGAGGATGTATGTGACTAAATTAAGCGCAACTATTTGTGTCATGATCTTCAAAAGGGTTTATGTTGTTAAAAATTGCTGAAGAACTTTCTCCGGCATGCAAATAGCATGCCAAACTATAAATTCTTAAACAGATACCAAACAGATTCAAACTATTATTTTCATTTTCCTTGAAAAAGACTATGTCAATATAAAACGAACAAAAATTAATTAAAAAACTTCTTTTTTTAAAAACATTAAATCAAAAATGAACAAAAATAATAAAATACTATACAAAGCATAAAACTACCACAAATCAGCATCAATAAATAAATGAAACCCAAAACGAACAGAAATTACAATAAATAACCAAGTCAAACTCAAACAAGCGGAAATTAACACGAGTAGGGCTCAAAACCCCTATGCTTTCTAAAAGCCAGAATATAATTTGCACTTTACTAAAATAATTCTTTTAAATGTTTTCACTTTTATAACTTTAAGGAATTTAAGAAATAAATACAAGCATATACAAGATTTTAAGGAATAAATATCAGCATATGTATATTAAACTGAACAATCCACATTCATTTGAATTAAATTTTGATATAGATACATAAAATTCTGAGACAGCCATTTTGTTAAACATTGTTCATAGGTTCGGAAATTATGTCTTTTAGGATAACCCCTCCACCCTCACAGTCCTCAAGAGAAAAGGCTGTAATTTATGCCCTGGGACATATAAGGTTTTTTATAGAAAGTGTTGTCGTAGAAACTTCAAAAGGGCTCAATTGATTGGAAATTGAGAGGGCTTGTTTTTGCGAGTTCAGGGAGCTAGAATAGGTTTGAAAATTAATGTTAAGAAGACTAAGTCACTAAGGCTAAGAATAAGTGAATATGAAAAGGTGACGCAGGGTAACGAGAAGATTGATCAGGTGGGTAGCTTCACTTACCTTGGTAGTATTATTAGTAAAGACGGTGGGAGCACTGAACATGTTAAAAGTAGAATAGACAAGGCTCAGGGTGTTTTTTTCACAGTTAAAAAAAAGTTTGGAAGAACACGAAGATAAGTATACAAATCAAGATTAGAATATTGGAAGCTACATTGATCACAGTAGTGAAATATAGTACTAAAACATGGGCGCTCTGAAAAGCGGATGAAGATTTGGTAGATGTTTTTCCGAGACACTGCCTTCGGATTAGTCTGGGTAACCGGCTGACTGACCGTATTTAGCCAAACAGTAGGCTGTAAGACAAATACGGTTCAATCCAGCTATCTAGGTCCATAATGAGAGGAAGATTGAAATGGCTTAGGTACGTGCTGCGGATGAAGGATGACAGATTGCCGAAGATCGTCCTTTTTGACCAACCGCCAAGGGCTAAATGGAAAGCAGGGGGTCTGCGATTGGGGTGGGAGGATGTCATAAAGAAAGATTTAAGGGAAATGAGAACTTCCTGGGAGGGTGTAAAGAGGGAGGCTTTCAATGGATTGAGGTGGAGGAGGAGCGTGCACAACTGTGTCTGCCTCGGATGGCTTGGTGCTGCAGTGAGTTGTTTGTATTATTTATTACTATTTATTTTTACCAAGGCATTTCATATAGAAGGAGTTGTCATAGAAACTTCAAAAGAGGCTCATTCAATTGAAAAACTGAAAGTTTTTTTTAGTATTTCTAAGGGACAAAAGCGATTGGAGGGCAACCAGCCCCCCCCCCCTCCATTTTCTTTCATTTTTCCAAACACATACTATCAAAAAATTTGAGATAACCATTTAGTTTAGCATATATTTTCATTTTGATTGTGTTATATGTATATGTTATGTGATTGTGCTATATGTATATGTTTTAATTTGTCTCACTCTGCTTTCACCCTGCATCGCTGACCCAGAAGCCCTGCGGGGATTTATTTTTGAATAATCTAACTATCTATATCAGTTAAGCAGAAGATATAGGTATACGCGCATTACGCCCAGATAGGTTGTATTTACCCGTCCAAAAAAATTTAATCCCCCCCCCCTCAATAGAATTTTCTGGATGTACCCCTGCTCCTATGTAAGTTATCATTGCAATTTATTTTGGATATAATCTATTCATTGATATCGATTTCTGTTCGTTTTAATTTTGAATCATTATATGACTGAATTAGCAACAAATGGTAATTTGTTCTCACTAAACACTTATTTTGAACATTTACAATTGTTACTGGGTTCTTCCAAAATAGAAATAACCACAAGAACAGGGAGCCGTATAAACACCAACCCTAAAATGGGACTGGTTTTATCTTTGCTGCTGTTGAAAAAGCTCTGTGTTTTACTATATTTTTAAAGGTGACATTGAGATTATGTTTTTTCTAGAGTTATTCTCAGTTTGCCTCAGTTTGTCAGTTTTTCCATAGTAACACGAAATCAAACATTCGAAATTTTTTACGGCAAAATCTCTCACCAGCATATTCTCAATAGATTTGTAAAATAGCTTAAAGTTCCTTCCACCCCGACTTTTTTATGGCTAGGACTCGCTTATCAGAAAAGTTTTCAGAATTATAATACGAAAATTTTCAATATTCCTGATGTTTTCCTCCTAGATTCCGTTTTGTTCCAGCCATTGAGAACCTATCTTCTAGAGTCTTTACACTGGAAGAAAGCCATGTCTTATCTAAGGGACCAAAATTTTGCTTGCCTCAAACACGAGTAAATTTCTGAGAGATAGTCTCCAGTATGGAGGCGGGTATATTTTGTTCAAGAGGTATTGTGGAAAACCCAAATTTACTTCGAGGAGAGGTTATTAAAAATTTTCTTGACTTTGTTCTGTAATCCTCAAACTAAAAAAAAATGAGGAAACACAAATTATCAAAAATTGAACAAAAGACCCAGACATAATTATCACCAGGGATAACGAAGATAATGAATTTAACCACAAAGATGGAGTTCTTCTGTGCCCAATTGTGGCTTTTAATAGTTCTCCATCTACCAGACTAGGAAAATGGTTATCCACAATTTTTCGTCCTCTTATGTTAACGCAAACTTCCTACGTTAAAAATTAACTTCACCTTGTTGAAAAATTAAAACTGATATTAAAAAAAATATAATTTTGGCCAGTTTTGATACTATTTCTATGTATACTTCTTGTAATATTAAAAAGTGTGAACTTGCTCTTCAAAAGAAACTAGAAGATAATATTGACCAGATGGATTATAAAAGACTAGACATTCAAACTATTATGCGTCTTGTTCACCTTTCTTCCTTATATTATCGGTTCAATAATTAGTTTTTCAGCCAAATTATGGGTCTATAAATGGGTACAAGCCTTTCACCTTTTTGGCCACTTTTTACATGGCATTTATTGAAACCTTCAGTTTGAATACTTTTCCTCGAAAACACCGCTTCTTGAGCCGGTTTTTCGATGACGCTATTTCTGTGGGGGATCATGGAGAGATGTCTCTTAGCACCATTTTGACTCATCTTAATACTTTGAATTTTTTAAACAATAGAAGGATCGATCTGATCGAGCTGAAATTTGAAATACACATTTATTTCCCACACATTGAGCTCAAGTGAATTATAATTTTCAAAATGGACTATGCTAAAAAATTACCTATTTCTGTAAGGTTTTTGGAGCATTCCGTGAACATTCTTTTCAGTAATGAAAGATTAGCACTAGTAAATAAACTGAAACTCATGTTCTTGAAGTTATAATATGGGTAATTGCGATCTTGGATGTGATTCTTCATCATGGATGTGATCTCCAAAATATTTACATGCGTTTTTCCGAAAGTTAAATACGTAGTTCAAATTCTATTTTCCCGAAATTCATGGCAAAATTGGGAATTATCGTAAACTTAAGTGTTATCGTATAATTGATCCTAAACAAACCTTACTCATGCATGTTTACCCTGATCGGACTGACATTGTCAAAGGGAGACTGAGGCCGTTAGATGGTAGGCTTAAATTTTTGGATCAGCTGTCCCCAATAACAATGAGTCAAAAAGACTTCAAATATGATCTTTTTTTTTATTTGTAATTTTCTCTAGAAACTCATCAATTCCAATCTTTTTTCGACCACTGGAAGTAGGAATTCGAAGGGGGCAAAGACAATGTGAGCATCAAAATGGTACGGCAACCTGGGATGCCAAATGGACACTTCTAGTGGCTTTTGGACACTTTTTCACTCTGAGGGAAGCCGGGACACTATTGGGTCAAAAAAGGTAGCTTTTTGAAAAAAAGGACACTTTTTGGACATTTTTCCAAATCAAAAACCAAATGTCTTTATTTTCTTTTTTCTTATATAATTACGACTGCTTTTAATTTGTAATTTACTTTTAAGGTTTGGTAACGGCTTGAGGATTTTTCTTAGATGTTTTTGCGCCCTGTGCGAACACCATTTATCAACCGAATAGGAATAGGACCTAAAGTCTTAACCAATGTGGTATGCTAGAACTATCGAATCCATCTTTTGCTTTTATCTTCCGGTTGAAGTTTGTCATTAAGTCGGTCAACTTCAAGGACCCACTTACTGCTGGTGGCAAAGTCACCAAGGCCGCTGAGAAGGCTGGAAAGAAGAAGTAAACGGCAATTCCCTGCTGGCGCGTTCCGTGTAAATCCCTGTGGCGTGTAGCCGTGTGCATATGGCTATTATTACACTGCTGTCATAGAAAGAAAGGAGTTTCGCAGGAAAGCTGTGTTGCGGCTCAATTTTATTTATAGCCGCTAGTGAATGTTTCTGTTTTATATTCTATACTTTCAGCTGTCATTTTTGGGCAAGCACTGGTTGCCAGTTTCTATCGAGTATAACTCAAGCGACTTTATTTCAATTGGCCTTCTCTTTTCATTTTTTTAATTCTCGAAAAAAGTCATTTTTGCTCAGGGCTGCTTCTAAATGTTCAGAAAACGGCAAGATAGAGGAGCTGTTAAACGATTTTAACCACTGAACCAATCAGTTGGCTGAGTGGTTAAGGTGATCGATGTATTTTGTTTAATTTTAAAACCATTTAGGTCAAAATAGACATTTCGTTGCTACAGCCGTTCGGACCTTGTAGCACCCAAAAATCCTTAATAGCTACCGAAGTTCAACGACTCGCATCTTTTTTGCATAACTTATGAAAATGCCGAAGTGAAAATGAATCTCTATGATCGGTTCTTTACTTTTCGACAAAGATAGGTAGGGTATCGATATCGATATAAAATTTCGCTTTATTGGCATTCTCATGACGATTTTTTTTTTTTGCCATCTCTTCAAATTGAACTAGCACTAAACTTAATTTATTGGTGGCGTTAATGTCAAAGCTGGAAATACCTGCAGAACTCATGCAGGTAACTGACCGCTAGGTAGCAGAACAAAGAAGGACGAATTTCACAGGTTTTTTGGCACTTTTTTGCAGGTTTTGAAAAAATTTATAGGGGCAACCCTGTATATTGGCTAATTTTCTTGAATGACACTAAAAGTGTTCTTTTTTGCCTGAGTGGACACTTTTGTCCCTTAAAGTGTTGGCAACCCTGACGATAACAAATTTAAAAGTCTCATGACATTCTATAGTCACAAGGTCCTTGAAGACGTGAGGTGACCTCAAATCAACTCAACAACAACCTAGGATAGTGTTCAACTGTTTGTTGTAATGGCTTCATCTGATCTTGACCCGTCTTTTCAGAAAGCACTGATGTTATTGCATTCAAAATCAAAAGATTCAGCTGAGCAAATGAAAGCCTTACTAGAAGACTTCTTAAGACTCAAGACAGGGAAAGAAGTCAAAGTGAAGTTGCCAGTGAATCCTCCTGCCAAGCTTGTAATAATTCGTTTAAAATATGGAGCTATTTCAAAACGGATGCTCATTAGAATTCAAGAGAGGATTTTCTTATCATAGAAATTAGTTAACTTAGGCTAGGTGAATTATGGATACAAAAATAGATGCAGCCTTTTTTTTGTGCTCTTTCCAAATATAATAATCATCTTTGTCAGAAATAAATTTTTACCCCCACCCCTATGTACTAATTCAGGGTAGGGTAAGACACCCAGTAGTCAGACACTTTAATCACTTTGAAAACTTTTTGACATTTAAACTAGTCTAATTACTGTATTATACCACCTAGAAACTTAATTTTTGTATCAAAAAATTTCTGAAGAATTTCTTAACAAGTAGGTTACTAATTCAAATAGTTTCACTTGTACAGCACCTCCTATTTTTGAATTTACTAACAAGTGACAATTCTGCCTAAACTCGGACATACAAAAGGCTCATTGTAAATAGTTATTAAAATAGTATAAAAGATTCTGTCCAAGAATAGGCAGGTGGCCGACTACTGGGTGTCTTACCCTATATATTTGCACATTAGGGGGGTGAGGGTAAAGTTTACCTTAAATGGTAAAATTCTACTTTAGCTACTTTTGGCTATCTTGGGAAGGGGTTAGATTAGGAAAATGAGACTTTCAGGGATGAGTCTACCGGCTAAAGTATGTCCCGGGAAGGTATTTTGAAGTACCTACCTCCACTCCTTCTCCCTCTAGAGGGTCATGAAATTTGCCTACATGACAGGTCTATACCCATTGAAATTTTGACAAAACAACATTTTACCTTAATTTTCAGTTATCAGTTTCCATGGGCGCCCATAAGCTGAATTCCAGGGGGGGGGGGCAAACTTCGTCTAATTGCTACTTTTAATGCTATATAATAGAAATCTCAGAACAAAAATATAAAAATAAGGCAGCATCATTCATCCAGGGGGGGGGGGCAAGAGCCCCTCCCCCATATGGGCGCCCATGTCAGTTTCTTATTCTCTGGCTTTAGCTCTGAAAATGCAATTTCAGTTATTTGAGCAGAATTTTAAGACATAAATAGTTTATTTCCAAAATTTAGGAAATGTATTTGCATATCTTTAAAACCTTATAAATTGGGATTGAGCAATGTTGTGAAGCTGAAAACAATTTTGTTGTACTTCATTTAAGCAGAAGATCTATTTTGCTAGGTTTCACTTTTATAACTCACATATTTTTAATGATCATCAAAGGCCAGGACCCTCTAGAGAGAGAAGGAGTGGAGGTAGGTACTTCAAAATATCTTCCCAGGACATAATTTAGCCTGTAGACCCATCCCTGAAAGTTTCATTGTCTTAACCTAACCCCTTTCCAAGATAGTCAAAAGTAGCTAAAGTAGAATTTTACCATTTAAACTTACCTCCCATTAACATCAGAAATAAAAATTGCCGGTCAATATCTACCAAATCATATTATTGAGTTAGGACTAAAGTGAATACACCATTTGATGCCTTTTTTATGCTGATTACAAATATAATAAGCATTTCTATTGGAAATGAATTTCCGCCCCCCCCCCTATATATGCCAATTCAGGGTTAGGTTAGGTATAGGCTATATAGGGGGAGGGGGGCTGAAATTCATTTCCGATAGAAATGCTTATTAAATTCGTAATCAGCATAAAAAAAGCCATCGAATGGTGTATTCACTTTATTCCTAACTCAATAATATGATTTGTTAGATATTGACCAAATTGCCCCCCCCTAATGTGCAAATAACCTATATATCCTGAATTGGTATATATAAGGATGGGGGTTAAATTCATTTCTAACAAAAATGATTATTATATTTGGGAAGAGCATAAAAAAGGCATCAAGTGGTATATTCACTTTATTTGTAAGTCAATAATAGGCCTATGATTTGGTAAAAATTTACCTGCTTTTTGAAGTACCTCTTAGTAATAGCCTACTTTGGTGTGTTGTGTTTCTGAACCAAAAATTAAAATAGCCTAATAATAAAGTAGGCCTAGGTCTAGCCTAGTAGCCTAACCTTCCATTTGATTCCTTATTAAACAGTATTTCCAAATACAGGCAAGCCTAATGATGACTTGGCATACCCTAGTCTACTATAACAGAAAAATTCTTTGCCCTCTCCTAATAGGGGCAGATAATGGCTTGCCCTAGACTATACAAAATTTACTGATGTTGTTAGGCTATTTTGTATTGTATATTTTTGTGCTTATTTCTTGTCAACAGTTGGCCAGTACAAATAGGCCTAGTGCCAATTTGAAAATTAAAAAAAACAAAATCAGCAAAGCTTTGTATATATCCTACAGCTCAATAAGGGGGTTGGGGATAGGAAAAAGTTGTCTTGGCATTTGCACATTACATTTAGAACTAATGTTGAATAGAGAATTGACACTGCTAAGCATACTCTATTATGGTAAATTTGCTGCAATAGATCATTTCTAAAGGAAACATGCCAATAAAATAAATACCATGACTGCTTTTCTGATAGAGCCCCCCCCCCCCCTCCTTACCTCTGATGGTTCCAAACATAATCATAAGATATATACAACTTAAACAGTGATATCATACTTCCTTCCATTGTTATTCATGTTTAATATCATTTCAAATGATATTTGACCAACAATTGTGTTGAAATCTCTTGGTAGAAAATTTTTCACCTGGTCAAGAATTCAAGAAAACTAGTTAGCAAAGAAGACATGAAATATCACCAGATATACAACAACAGAAAAATATGTTATTAGAGCTATGTCAAGGGCCATCAGGGAGGGTGAAATATCATAAAAGTGACCATGAAATTTGGAAAAGAATACAAAACAAAATAATCTAATGGGTCTATTTATATTTTATTAGCATGTTTTCTTTAGATGTGGTCAACCATGGCAAAATTTATCTATTTTATTATTATAGTATTTATCTTAGAAGAGGTCATGCACAAGAATGTTATTCATGTATCTCCACCTTAACCTGTTATATCTCCTTTTTGTCTTCCTTCTCCAAAGATAACTGATGTTGGGTGACTGTAGACAGACTTTATTACCAATGTCTAGCAATCAAGGTAAATTATAGATGCTGGATCAGCAAGAATATCAGGAGCATATCTCCTTTTCCTCTTCCTTCTCCAAAGATAACTGATGTTGGGTGACTGTAGACAGACTTTATTACCAATGTCTTAAATTGCAATGTCTAGCAATCAAGGTAAATTATAGATGCTGGATCAGCAAGAATATCAGGAACATCCCACACATTTTACCACTTTTGATCAACTGACTTCTTGAAAGCATCAATACTTGGTGCAGTAACTTTTTTTTCTTTTTTTTTTTAGCAACTGAGTTCAATTGGCTTCTTTTCTGACATAATTATACAACTGGAAGGAGGATTCTCCAATATTTCTTTGCTTAAAGAGTGCAATAACACATCCACTTTCTCTTCTGTCACTGAGAAAGATAGAATCTTGACTCCCTCAAGACACAATGGGTTGTCAATATATTTTATGAGCTTCATTATATATTTTTATACAGCAAATAGTGCCCCATTTGCTTCCCTTGTTGTGATGGGTAGTAACAAACATGACAAGCTCAACTTTAGGCCAGATTAAGGCTTTGTCATGATAGAATGTGAGTGGCTGCTGAAGATCTGTTTGATTACACCCTATAATTGCATAGCCTTTGCTGCAGTTGTCTAAACTGGATAAAATTTGAGCTTCCTGTCTACACTGACTCCAGGATCTCTCTCAGAATTGTTTGGAAGGAGGTAATGTTGTAATCCATCTGCTGAAGCCATGCAATACTGCTGCGTTTTTTTTTTCTTCAAAGAGTATTGTATTAAACCTCTTGATATTGAACTTCAGATGCCACAGTTTATAGCAAACTGTAAGTAAGGAGCAACTTGACTCAATGGTAACCAAAAGTAAAAAAGAGAATTTTCATAAAAATAAACACAATAGAGAAAATTTGCCTGATATTATGAAAGGAGGGGAGGAGGGAACAACCCCAAAACATCAAGCAATCTTAATCAAAATTATGCCATCAGATTCAGCATATCAGATAACCCTACTGTAGAGGTTTCAAGTTCACCTCTATAAATATGGAATTTTGTATTTTTGGCCAAGAGAAAGGTCATGGGTTAATTTTTATTAGTTTTTTTCCCCAGAGGTGATTGTAGCAACCCAATGGTCCTAAAAGATCAAAAGAGGGCTCATTTGAACAGAAACCAAAGGTTCTACTGTCCTTTTTAAGTATCCAAAAGCATTGGAGGGCAACTAGCACTCCTTCTGTGCCCCTTTTCCCCTGAAGATATTTGACAAAATTTTGAGATAGTCATTTCATTCATCATAGTTGAGAGGTCCAATAACTATGCCCTTGGAGATGGCATGACCTCCCACAGCTCATGGGTAAAGGGCTGTAAGTTATGAAATTTGGTATTTGTTCACATATAGTATGTGTTATTGAGAAAATAATGATATTTTTTGGGAAGAAATTAATTTGGGACTTTCCAGGGGGGTCAGGAGGGAATGTTCCAAGGGAAATTTTACATGGGGAAAGGGGAACAGTTTTTTCAACTGAAAGTAAGGAGTAATATTAAAATTTAAAGTGAAACAAAAGTTATTCTTTATATGTTGGAGGGATGTCTATTCCTTAACCAAAGATTTTGTAGAATTTGGTGTTGATGTTACCTTATATTACCTTAATCACACTGGCCAATGATAAGGACAAATCTAGTGAATGCTGGTCACTGATGATGATAACTCAACTCATTAGATGCATCCCACATTGTGTGTAAATGGTTTAAACACCCCATATGTTCAAATCATTTGTAACAGGAAATGCTGCCACTAGATTGGGAAAGGTCTATGTGAGTTTTTATTGTAGCATTTCTCAAACTTTTTACCCTATAGGTAACACAGAAATTCAGGGTGCAAAAGATTTCTGATATGCAAAATTTGATATTTCAAACTTCTCAAGACAGGTTCTTCACCTTAGACCTATAAGGTTATGTAACTCTGCCTCTAGAGGTACTTAGTGCACCAGAAAAGATTGTCTAGTCTTCTTGGTATCCTGTGGCCATCACCAAATCCTCTCATTTCTATTTTGAGGACAGTTAAGAGCAGGAGTTGAACTGGTATATGCAGCAGAGCATGACGTTTTTCTGCCTCAGCTGGCATCTGAAATGCATATGTTACTTTGGAAGTTATTTAAGTGTTAGCTCACTACCAAGGGCTGCTCTTGGGAGCAGCCTTGCTAGCTCACTACCAAGGGCTGCTCTTGGGCTGCTCCTTTCCTCATTGATCCTGCAGGTTGCTGCTGTAAACATGTATGTTCAAAGGCCAAAATGCAATGCTTTTTTCATTTATATGCCATTCTTTAGCTGCTTATACAAGTGTGAACAGAACATTACATAAATTGACAAGAAGTGTGGGAAGAGGGAGTGGAGGTTTGACTAAGAGGTTTCAACTCAAGGGCACTACAGGTTTAGAAGACCTTAAAGCTCTCAAATAGATTAAGGTGATTACTACTGTAGGGTATGAATTTGGCAAAAGGGAAAAATTTTGTTTGCCAGATTATCTTTATCCTGTTGAAAAGCATACATGTTTGATTATCATAGGATACTAAGGTAACAAAGTTAGGGTTGTCTCCAATTTCCTATTTTTACTTTGTGCTCTTCACTTTGAAACTTCACCTTCTGTTTGTTTTACAGGTAGCCAAAACAGGCGGTATTCCAGTATTAGATCAGGAACTGAAAAGAAAATCAGAAAAGGTATTTATTTTATTTGTTGAAATTATCATAGTAATTAATGTTCCAGTTGGAATCATATTTCAGGAGAAGAGAGGGAAAGGGCAGCACAAATATGAAAACAAAATTGCTGAATTTTATTTTGTTTTAGCCCAGCTTATAGGGTAAAGGCACCAATGATTTGACAGTGTAATTTTGGAACCACTGCCAAAATTTTCCTTCAAAAAAGGATAACTCTGCTTAGTTGTGACTTGGAACACCCTCTCTTAAAGCCTTTGTTATATTTTGATAATGCAAAACATGGACACTATATTCAATATACACAGATAAGAAAAGAATATTCACTGGACTTATTAGGAGTTTCAGTAACTCATATGCCAGGGGTAGGAAACATGAAATTAGGTGATATAGAATTCGTTTACTCAGACAGTATGGATGTGGTGCATAGATAGGTAGTAGGGCTCATTATGAATAAGGAAGCTACTAAGTCTTGTTTAGGCTGGAAAGGTATTAATAATAGAATACTAATTACTCATTTCATGACTAAAAAGTTCAGGGTATCAGTTATAGTAGTATACGCTTCTGTAGAACCAACTGACAGAGATACTAGTGACTCAGATGAGTTTTACTTACAGTTACAGGAGCAAATAGACAGGGTCCCAGGTAGAAATATGTTGTATTAAATCAGGAGTTAAGCAGGGTTGTGTTCTATCCCCCTTTATATGGATTATTTTGATTGACTTTGTCTTAAGGAGCACAGGAAAGGCAATGGGAGACCATGGAATCAAATCGGGAGGAAAAAGTCTCCTGGGCTTAAGGACTTATGCTGGATTATGCTGATGATCTAAGCATCCTAGATGAAAGTGTAAGCAAAATGAATGAAGTTTTAGAGGTTTTGCGAGTTCAGGGTGCTAGAATAGGTTTAAAAATTAATATTTTAAAGACTAAGTCACCAAGGCTAGGAATAAGTGAAGATGAAAAGGTGACTGTTGGGTAATGAAAAGATTGATCAGGTGGGCAGCTTCACTTACCTTGGTAGTATTATTACTAAAGATGGTGAGAACAGTGAAGATGTTAAAAGTAGAATAGCCAAGGCTCAGGGTGTTTTTTCAGGTTAAAAAAGTTTGGAAGAATAGGAATATAAGTCTGCAAACTAAGATTAGCACATTAGAATCTACAGTGATGACAGTGGTCAAATATGGCTCTGAGGCATGGGCGCTCAGAAAAGCGGATGAAGATTTGCCAGATGTTTTCAAGAGAAATTGCTTAAGGATTGTTCGGGGTCCCGGCTGACTGACCGTATTTCAAACAATAGGCTATACGAAAAATGTGGTTCAATACCGCTCTATAGGGCTATAATGAAAGAAAGGTTGAGGTGGCTAGGGCACGTTGTGTGGATGAAGGATGACAGATTGCCGAAGATTGTTCTTTTCGGCCAACCGTCTAGGGCTAAACGGAAAGCTGGTAGTCCATGTCTGTGGTGGGAGGACGTCATAAAGAAAGATTTAAAGGAAATGGGAACTTCGTGGGCGGGTGTAAAAAGGGGGGCTTTAAATACATTGGGATGGAGGAGGAGCGTGCGTAGCTGCGTTGACCTCAGGCGGCTTGGTGCTGCGATGAGTTTTTAGTAGTAGTAGTAGTAGTAATTCTATCAGTTTCCTGTTTTCGACACAAAATGAGCTCCCAATAATTTTTTAGCTATGTAATGTTCAAACTGTCATTACTTGGTTATTTTTTGGAAAAAAAAAGTTTGGATCAGCACCAATGCATCAAGATACATCTGATCTTCTCTAAAATGTAGCTATATTGGCTTTTTATTGATAAAATTAAGTTAAACTGGTGGCTAATATTATATTGACAAAACCAAGGCCGTAACCAGAGGGGGGTTGGGTGAGTTTGAACCCTCCCGAATTTTTTTTTACCCATAAATCATAACAAAAATGGATATAAACAAATTTTATATGCGTTTTTTGATATGTTTTTTGTGTACCCCCCTCCTCCGAAAAAAACCTTTAGTAAAACCGTCTCCAAAAAAAAAAAAATCCTGGGTATGGCTTTGGGCGGAACTATGTTCCAAGTGTCGAAAATTCTTGTCTCATGTAGTGGAATACCAGACCAACTTCTTCTCATGTCTCATGTAGAAGAAGACCAACTAAAAATGTTCCTTTGGCCAAATTCAAATGTAGATATTGCCATCTATTATGAGATTCCTTTCTTTTGAGAATATCTTCTAGTAACTTTGTCAAAATTTTCGACAGACAGCAATTGGCCCTGTCGAAATTTAGGTGACAATGTCGAAACTTTTGGTGTCAAAATTCAAGGGTCCTCTGACGAAAACGTAGTTTTCGAATTTATGGGTACTTTCTCAACTACAAGAGATTTTGATGATCATTACTTTTAATAATATTTCACATGAAAAAAACATTAAAACAGTTTTTTTTTAATCATGGTTTTACTGATTTGATGCTAGATTTCTCCATCATCTGAGGGAATGATGCTTACCCTCATGCTATGTTCATATTTTTAAGCATTTGAATTGATTGATCACAACACCCTAATTCATTTATCACTGAATAAATTTGAGGTACACCCTCTCTTATTAAATTTTCTACATGTTTTCTTTCAAATAGATCCCAAGCTGTAAAATACAAAATATTTTCTGTGGACCCCTCCTTAATTAGCGTGGAATTGCTATCTTACCAAAATGCTAATGAAACATGTTAAACTCCTTGGTGTCAGGTTCTTCCAATAATCTTAAGTAAGATATGCATATTTCAAGAATTCAAGACTTTCCAGACAAAGGATAGTCAAAACTAAAATTTTTTAAAGTGGATTAAATTGGTAGATTAACTTTGAAATGGCCAAATGTAGACAGCACTTTAACTGTGAACAACAAAGAAATCTTTGCTAGACCATTAAAGCTGAGAGAAAAAGAGCCATTCCAGATAGCATTTATAAAGAGACCTATATCACAGTATTATATCACACATTATATTATAGAAACCTAAGTCACACAATTACACTCCACATTATTATCCAATTTCGTCCCTATACTTGAGGCAATTTTTCAGTTTTTTGCTTCCACTATCTGAATAGTATTTTATAATTTACACATGTCGAATCCACCTGGATCTGCCCAAAAGTATTCCCCAAGTCTTGCGACGCGTGTCGAATTGGGTTCCGACTTAAGCAACTGTCACATACAAGGAAACAATATCAAAGGATAAGACAACACTTTATAGAGTATAATAGAGGAAGAGAAAAGTCTCATATATACACAAAATTTTTCTAATTATTTGTCAAAAAAGTTGTAAATTCTTCCCAATGATAACATAGTGCACACAAATACATCTCAAAAGGAGGCATTCAAGCTGAATCAGTGGTAATTCGCAGATTCAACAGAATCATTTCGTGCTGGAATAGATCATTATTTTGTTTGATGTATTTTGTATTATTAGTTCAGTTTGATGAGAATATCATATTGAGCTGTATTTTTGCACAGTGTAATAGTATAACAATTTGTGTTCACTACTTTTGACAAGCAACTAGAAAAGTTTTTCAGTTGTGTTTTCTTTATATATAGTGTTTTTCACCTTTTTAAGTAGTATTCATGAATATTTTAGTTGTTTATTCATATTTTTTTGTTTGATAAGGGTCTTTGACTGAAGCTGTTCCCACAACTGACTTGCAAGAAAGATAAAATCAAAAGATACTTCTCATCATATTTGTAAGGGCTAATATTAGTAGGCTAATACCTTTTTTTTTCCTCTCGTTTTTTTAGTAGGTTTTTCAGTTGAGTGGGTTTTTCGGTTTTCTTTTATAATTTAGTTTTTCATTTCAATTAGTCTACTTTTTTTGTTAATAAAGGTCCTAAAATCTTTAGTTGACTAAAAGTTGCTTCACAATTAAATTGTAAGAAATATCTGTGATTCTTTTCCATCTTCTTATGCTTTAGTTTTCCATTTTTGTTTTTATTTTTTGTATGTTGCATCTTTTCTTGTAGGTTTTAGTTATGTATTTTGTTGTTCTGCTTCAAAACATTTACGCCTCTTTTATTTTGTTCAGTGTTGTAATTAAAAGTTTTACCCATAGTTATATACCTCTATATTATCGTTTTATTTATTTAACATCAATACTTATTCAAATTCATTTAATTCAAAAACAAGATATAGATCTCGCGGGCAAAGCCCAAATATGATGTCTCTTAGTCATAATTAACGAAATAAAGTTGTATGATAAAACTTTGTCATGATAAATAAAATAAAGGATAAAAACACTTGAGATTGAGAATAAAATTGTCTGATAAAACTTCGGCGGGATAAAATAAACTAAACAATAAAAACACTAGAGATCATTGTAATACTTCACAAAGCTTGGCACAAAGCTTTTACTGTAGCGCATGGTGTTACAGTGAACTGAGGTCATTTTCGGAACATTCTCAGCCACTTCCTTGGGGGGACGAGATCTTATAGGGACAAAAGGTGGGGGAAGGAATGATCGGTAGATGGGATGTTGAAGGAGGGTGGAGCCAAATCTTTGGCATAATTTTCCTCGGCGGGAAGAAAGGGATTCAAGTTTAAATTCTTTGAGGTAAAAGGAGTAAGATAGAGGGGAACCGCCATAAATGATTTGCAGTGATCTCTTCTGAACTCATTCTATTTTATCAGTTTCATCCTGGGTAAGGGCAAAGTGCCAAACCGGACAAACATATTCAACTAAGGGGCGGATGAAAGTGTGAAATATTAGTTTCAGCTTGTCCTTAGAAACTCGAAATTTTTCCAGTGTTTTTAGCATTTGGATTGCGCTGTTAGCTTTTTTTACAATTGTCTTTGTATTCTCCCGCCATGAGAGGTCAGAAGAAATCACCACACCAAGTAAAGTTATTTTATGGCTTATTAGCTCGGAAGCAATAGGAGGTTCGAAAGACAGTTGAGTATTCTGAAGAAAAGAAAATGTTGTGACCGAGCATTTGTTTAGTTCAGCCGCCTATGAGGTAACTTGGTTGATGAAACCAGCAGCATTGCTCTTCGAATCCTTAGATACGATTTCCGTTAAGGACAAGTCGTCAACATGTTTCCATCTGTCCTCCAACTCAGCAGAAATTTCATTTATCGTGAGGAGGAAGCCCAGTGCCCCGATCACAGTTCCTTGTAGAATTGCACAAAAACTGGTAGAGAAGTGGAAAATTGGCCTTTGTACTTCACAATTTGCTCTCTATTTGTTAAGAAACTTTTAATGATTTAAATAGTAAAGCTGGGTATATTTTTTTCTGCCATTTTTTCTAAAAGGATTTTGTGATGAACAAGGTCAAATGCTTTTCTGAAATCAATTGCAATTAAATTTATCCATTTTCCAGGTTCATCCAGGAGTTTTAAAATAAAATCAATTAAATTAACGAGGTAATGAACTGTCGAACACTTAGGGATGTTACCAAATTGCTTTCGATCAATTACTTTCAAAAGATATTTTTTCAGCAATGCGGCAACAAGGCTTTCGTATATTCTGCTAAAAACTGACGTAACTGTGATCGACCGGACACCAGAGAAATCATTAACTGCCCCTTTTTTGGAATGGGGGTAATAAACCCTTTCTTCCATTTATTTGGAAAATATCCTGTTTTTGTTATATTATTGAAAATTATCTGAAGGGGAAATGATAATTCTTTAGCAAATGCTTTAATAAGAGCAACTGGAATGTCAAAAGGGGCAACGGAAGTTCTTTTTAGCAGAGAGTTTACGGATTATAATTGCCGATGAAATATCAGCAATTAAATTATCATCTGAAGGAGTAGTTAAACTTACTGGAGGATCCTCGGGTGGACAATTGAAGACTGCACAATTGAAGCAAAATGGGCATTTAAATCATTCGCGGTTTTCTCTAGAGGCTCCTCCTTCATGAAGTCAACTGGTTGAGAACTTTTGCCAGTCAGACTTTTTACTTTACTGAAAAACTGCGACGGTTTGGACTCCAAAAGATGGTCAACTTCATTTTCATAGTAATTTGCTTGTGCCTTTTTGATTTTCCATTTTATTTGGCTTGCCAACTGTTTTGCTTGGTTCACTTGACCTTTTCGTATAAGGTGCAATTTATGTTTTATCAGTTGCTTTATTTTGAATTTACGTATGGTTTAACACTAGAACAGAATTTAGTCTTACGTTCGGGAAAGCACTCGAGAAATTTTGAATTTAACTTATTATGGAATTCTTCTACTTGGGAATCCAAGTCTTTAGCTGAAGAGACCGCGACCCAGTTTTCTCCCGTTATCCAGTCACTGAATTGCAGCAGACCATGGTCAGTGATCGGCCTTGAATTAACTTTGGTTACTGAAAATTTAATTTTTAATTTTTCCAAGGGGTTTCACTGTAACATATAATGATAACTTCCACCAAGTGGTGCTAGTTTTCTTGGATTCTGGTAGTATTCCGAAAGATTTGTCAGGATTACACCCAGAGAAGTATCCCCCTTAGTTGTTGGGAAATCGACTAGAGTTTTAAGGTTAAGTGACCTGGCCAGCGATTTGCTATCGAGCTTGTTAGCATCTCCGAACATTACTACTCCAAAATATGGGTGAGTTCTCTGGACGTAATCTGTCGATTCCTGCAGCTTCTCCCAAAAAGCTTTTCTTGCTGCAGCTGGCTGACCAGGTGAATAATAGAAAACACACACTGCTATGAAAGAGAGCGGCCTAGGGAGTCGCTTAGGTTGGGCTATGACCCAAATAATTTCATCATTATCTTCAAGAAAAGGTATATTTAAAAGCTGATGTTTAAAATATTCGTGCACGAGCGTCATAATTCCTCCTCCTTTTTTCCCAAGAGGATGGTCATCAGGCCGAAGTTTAATAAAAGGAGAAAAGTTAGGAACCCTCAATAAATTAAGATCTTGCCGGTGGACCTCGGAAACACAGATAACGGAAGAGCCAAGCATTTGAGCCATAGTCTGAAGTTCAGTAAATTTCTCTAGATTTAAACTTTCGGCGTTGCTGTAAAGGAAAGAAGGAAATACGTAATGTTTGTCATGAAACTCCCGGGAAAAAGGTTTATTTTGGAATTTCTTGCCCCCTATCGCGACTGGGGCAGCAACAGGATTATTCAAACTGAAGTCACCAACAATATTTTCCTTCTGCAGGGAAAGGGGTAAAGGGGAGGGGGTATAGAATAAGAACGGGGCTGGTTGTTGATTGGCTGTTGAGGAAAAGGGATCGGGGGGGGAGGAGGAGGGAGGGGTTCTAAGAGGCTCCTGAGATGTGTCATAGGAGGGATGGTGTACTGAAAAGGGTTGCTTGGCTCCCAAGGAAGGTGACCTGCGTTGGAGCCCAAGGGTGTCCCTTCTTTTTTAGAGCTCAGAATGATTTGTTTTGAATTTTCTGCTGTTGTCATCGTCGAAGTGGGGTATTTTTTGAGGAGCTTAGGTCAGTACGGTTAAAATGCGCTAGTCTACAATTTTCATCTAAGCATCTAAAACAAGGGCACATCTTTATATGATCAAGGACACATTCAATACTACTACATGACTTGGCGAGGAAACTATAACATGGATTTAGGAACCGGCAGTGAATACCAAATTTACATGCTCCTTCTTCGAAAAATTTACACACCCCTTTTGACTTGGGCTGTTCAGGGCAAGGTCGAACTGTATTTTTGTTTATCAGGGTCACTTTATTTTCATGAGCAAATTTGCAAATAGCTTCCCTCTTGCAAAAACCATTCCGAAAGAACCAACACTCTCTTTTACATGGTGGCTTGATTATTTTCTAGAAAATGATTTGTAAGTCCTCTTCCTGTAACTTGTCAATCGGAATCACATTATTTTCATCACTTGCAGCTATGTCAGTATTATTATTCACCACACTTGGAAGGGGAATATCCGCTTTAACTGACGTCACACTTACAGCATTCATTTCGCGTTGGTTATTTTGGGCGGCTGGCCGGGTACCAAGTTCATGGCCGCTTGGGATTTGATCCAGCGGAAACCGGTTTTGAAACTGATTTATCTGCATCTTCAGAGAATCGATTGTTGTTGTTTTTTTCGTCGACTAAGATGTACAGCTTAAGGCATTATTGCATACACATCGCAACCTTTTAAGAAACATACCTGACTTCATTGTCAAGCTTATAGATAAAAGAATCACGGGCTTAAAGTTCATTCTCAAGGGTAGGGCATTTATTTCTGACCGCTGAAATTTCTCGTATATATTCTCCACAATCGACATGGGGAGTTTTCTGTTTTATGCTGGGCCTAGTTATTGTCTTTGCTTGGGGATTGGAGGACCTGGGAGTAACTATAGGCGTAGTAACTATAGTAACTAACTTCTCTCTTAAACCAAGAGTAATCTTTGCACATTTGGGGTGCCACCATTGGCTGCATTTAGTGCACTGAACTTTCCCACTGGTTGCTGGGTTTCTACATTCAGGATAATAATATTTAGGCATTATTAAAAGGGAAATTATTGATTCTGATTGACGGAAGGATCTGCCCCTCTCCTGCTCACCAATTAGGGTGACGTTAATGTCTTATTAAATCACTTTACGTCTACACTGTTTGAATGCTCAAAACTAATAATATTTCTTAATCTCTTACTGCAGTCAGTTTCACTTGTTGCGCAATCCAACTAGATTCAAAGTTCAATCCAGCTTATGTCCTCGCGGAATATGAAGAATCTAGGTCAAGTTTACCAAAAGTCCACTGTTATTTATTCGTAACTTAATCCTTTAAACGATCTCTTGAAATGATCTCTTAATTAACTCCGGTCACTGAATTAATTCAAGAACATACCGGAGTTCAAATTTAATATATCCAATCTAGATAGATGTTTTCACCTTGAGATCTGAACTTAAAAACCCAATAACTTAAAAACCCAATAAAAGTGGGCTCTTGTTTGAGACCAATTATGAAAGAAAAGGTTTATGAAAAATAATCTTATTTAAAAGGCCTTGAACACTTAATCTGGAGGCTTTATTTTAAATAAGGAGCATAAATTTAAGATTTCTTTTAGCCAATATCTCAAAGGCCCCACAACTTCTTAATTTGGTCATGTTTTATTCAATCTGAATACTTCAATTTCTGCAGAAATTTAGGTTCATTTTTTTTTTTACTATTATGCTGTTGTCATGTTTTTATGCATAGATTTAACATACCTTCTTTCCCCTTTTTTAGAATGAAGATCTATTTGACGTTCCACTATCTCTGAGGGATAATAAACGATTAAAATTGGACGAGTCTTCAACCAAAAAAGCTGCAGTTGCAGAAGAAGCAGACGACCTTGTCTCTGAAATAATGGATTTCGCTTGTCTTGTCTGCAAGTAATTGCCTTTTTTCCTTAGAAAATTTAGGGGTTATTTGTCCTTTTCCTTTTAGTAAAGCAACAAGACAGGATTCCCAGAAATACTACTACTACTACTAACAACTCATCGCAGCACCAAGCCGCCTGTGGCCAACACAGCTACGCACGCTCCTCCTCCACCCCAATCTATTCAAAGCCTCCCTTTTTACACCCGCCCAAGAAGTTCCCATTTCCTTTAAATCTTTCTTTATGACGTCCTCCCACCCCAGACGGGGGCGACCTGCTTTCCATTTAGCCCTAGACGGTTGGCCGAAAAGGACAATCTTCGGCAATCTGTCATCCTTCATCCGCACAACATGCCCTAACCACCTCAACCTTTCTTTCATTATAGGCCTAGAAAGCGGGATTGAACCACATTTTTCGTACAGCCTACTGTTTGAAATACGGTCAGTCAGCCGGGTACCCAGAACAATCCTTAAGCAATTTCTCTGGAAGATATCTAGCAAATCTTCATCCGCTTTTCGGAGCGTCCATGCTTCAGAGCCATATTTGACCACTGTCATCACTGTAGCTTCTAAGATTCTAATTCTAATTCCCAGAAATAGGGTCTAAAGTATAGCCATCTGCCCATGGATTCCAGAGTATATTTACTGGGGAGGGGGTCAGTATTCTTTCCAGTTTGACTTTATTAATTTTCTCAAGCTTTATTCAAGATTGTCCAAAGTGATCACAAACTTGTCTTTCAAATGGTTCTGTTAGTGACTCAAAATTTCTTTATGTTAAAATTCTAGGAATTCTCTTTTGCTCCAAAATTAAATCGTACGCCTCTTATTTCATGACAAAATTGCTGTCAGCTTTTTCTTCCTTTCTGAGTCTACTGTCCAATGTTTATAGTATTGTATATAGTATAGTATATAGTATAGTATAGACGTCTTATTATTATGAAAGCCAACCCATGGGTGCCTCAAAATGTATTGGCAACTTGTCTATAGTATGTCTATAGTATTGACAACTTGTCTATAGTATGTCTATAGTATTGACAACTTGTCTATACTATGTTTATAGTATAGTATATAGTATAGTGTAGACGTCTTATTATGAAAGCCAACCCATGGGTGCCTCAAAGTGTGTTGGCAACTTGTCTATAGTATTGACAACTTGTCTATACTATGTTTATAGTATAGTGTAGAGGTCTTATTATGAAAGCCAACCCATGGGTGCCTCAAAGTGTATTGGCAACTTGTCTATAGTATTGACAACTTGTCTATACTATGTTTATAGTATAGTATATAGTATAGTATATTATAGTATATAGTATAGTATAGACGTCTTATTATGAAAGCCAACCCATGGGTGCCTCAAAGTGTATTGGCAACTTGTCAGAGCGGAAACAAGTGCTAGTGTTGATAAAAAAAAACCATCAAGGCCATCTAGCACTTGGTGTCTCTTGCCATTTTCTCAAGCTTCTTAGGGGCATTTTTCTTGGAAACTGAGATCAGAAACTTACAACTACAGTAATTTTACCAGTTTCACTAATTACACTGATCTTTTTTTATTATTACGCTAAAAAAAATGCCAAACAATAGATGGTATTGGTTTTTTTTTTTTTGTCAAAACTAGCGCCAGGTTTCGACATTGCAAGATGCCTATTCTCTTTATACTGGATACAAGTCACTACCTAATCTTTTATTATCTTGTTACCTGCGAACTTTTTATTTTCTTTTACATCAAACTTATATTTCTTTCACTACCTTAGTAAGACCTGATTTGAGTCTGTTAATTGCCTATCACATATTATAGAATAAACTTCCTGGGTCAGCTCGTGAGAGTCACTGGTACAGTTTAAGCAAATAAAATAGTTTAGTGGCCGTTCTGCCCTGGGGAAAAATCTTGATTAGTCCCCGCCTCTCTGTCTCCTAAAAAATTGCACGCTAAATGTTAACAAAATTTTCATTTATCAACAAAATTTGAACACGGTCTGTTAAATTCGGTCTACTTATGTTTATTTTCTAGGAATTGTGATGAATATATGGGAAAAATGAAAGTTTTGGATTCAATTTTGCTTATACTTACTGCCAATTGTGCCCTCTACTCTACTTTAATATAAATAAAATTTCAAAAATTACACAATAATTATAACCTTCTGATTATTGATTTTAAATTTTGCACCCCTAAAATTTCTGCGCCAGTGGTAAGCGCCCCCTCTGTCCCCCACCCTAAAACCGCCTCTGAAATAGTAATAAGTCGTGGTTAAATCTTTTATTGTTTTTTTCTTTCTTAGTATCTTTCTTCTTTCTCCTTTCTCTTCTTTCTTTCTTCGTGTTGAGTATACAGGGCTTTTTCTTTCTTTTGTGGCTTTTTAAATATTAACCATTTTATAAGTTTTACTAGTTCAGTTACGGGCTTCCATATCCTTGTGAGACATCAAAAATGTGCTCCGAATCAGTTGCCCCAATTCAGGAAAATTTAGGGAGGGATAGGTAAATTGTTTTCCATTTAAAAAAATGTAGATACAAAAACGCGTTTCAAAATTAAGGGACAATTTGCGTCCCTGCTCTCCAATTATATAAGCCTGCCCCAAGCTGGTGCCCCTACTATCAGTGTGAACAGCAAAAGGAATTGATAAGAGCCATGGTTAATTTTAGATTTAAGTAATCGAATAAGGAACAAGTAAGCTATGATTGTTTTGTTTTTTATTGTTTTTTTCCCTTTCTTACTTCCTGTTGTTGAGTATATAGTTTTTTTTGTTTCTTTGCTTTTTTTGTTGCTTTCTAATTATTAACTATTTTGAAAGTGTTAGTAGTTCAGTTGCGTGATCCTACATGCTTCTGAGACATCATGAATGTGCTCTTAATCGGTGGCCCCAGTTCCTGATTATTTAGGGAGAGCGGGGGGCAAAAAAAGTTCGATTTTTTAGAATTATGAAACAAAAAAGGTGTTTCAAAATTAAGGGGAACAAATTCCTCCCCTGCTCCCCAAATTGGCGAATCCAGATTGGCACACCTCCTATCAATTTGAAGAACACAAATAATTGATAAGAGCCATAATCAATTTTAGAATAAGGAATGTATAGTTAATTAGTAGTATAATTGACAACATAAGGAATAATTAAGCTATGATTAATTTTTTTTTTTCAAATATCATGGTTGTTCCGATGATGTTTTTCTGCAGTCTTCGTGTACAGTGTGGGTCTGGTTGTCTTCATGGTCTATCCCTCAATGAGGTCATAAACAGGGGGAGGTAAAGAGATTTCGAATAGACTGGTCTGCCATTTTTCTGTATGCCAATCTGCTTGAAAATTCGTTGGAGATATATTTTGAGACCCGCTTATTGTATTCTTCTTTCAGAGGATTGGATGTGTCATCTGGAAATCAGCTGGTTGAATGTAGGGAGTGTAACGCCCTTTATCACCAAGAGTGTCACAAACCTCCCATATCAGAACAAGACGTCTTGGCTTTCACTTGCACAACATGCCTACGGTCCCCTAAGAAACTGGTATGTTTCTTCTTCTTATTTTCTATTGTTTGTCTTTCTCCTCCCTCTTTTTTACTCTCCCTCCCTCCCCCTTCTTCTTCTTTCCTTTTACCCCCCTCCCTTTCTTTCCATTCCTCCCTTTCTCTCCTCCTTGTTCCTGATCTATATTTTCCAATAGAGCTCCTCCTCCCTTTTCATTCTCTAATCTTCTTACTTGTTGGTTGCATAATTTTTAATGTATTCTTTTGATCACCAAAGGGGTCGGGGAGTGACGTTTAATAGATACTTACGAAAATCATTATTATTGTCAATTTTTCTTATCTCTAGAATGGTTAGTAATTGATTTGGATTATTATAGACAGTTTGCATTGAATACTGCATAGGTCTGAAGCCCTTCGTAGAAATATATACATTAATTAATATTTATGTTTTTATATACTCATCATGAATATATATATATATATATATATATATATATATATATATATATATATATATATATATATATATATATATATATATATTAAAAATAAAGTATATAATTAAATATAATATATAAGATAACAAATATAATATTTAAGGTATTAAAATATTTTATGCTAAAGGTTTAAACTATTTTGCAAAAAATCGGGATTTTAATTAACATTATGTTAATTCAATTGTTCATTTTATATACGAAGGCTAAATTTTATTACACCTGTTTGTATGTTACTAGCTTGAGTAATTTAGCTTATTTTCCGATGCAAAGGGAAATTGCCTGCAGATACTTGATTTTATATGCATGAATACTGTTATTGTAGATTAGTGTTATGTATAGAATTATCATCAACACTTTTAAATTATTATAGAGAGCTTGTATTGAATAATGCGTAGATCTGAATCTCTCCATAGATATAATATAACTTTATATAACTAAAACTTTTATATAACTAAAAATTTATATTTGTTTTGTGCTCTTTAAAAAAATTTATGTAAAGTGTTATATATAAAATAAAATATCATATGAAATATTTAAGATATTGAAATATTTTATATTAAATGTTTAAAATATTTAGCAAAGTCAGAATTTTTATTATTGTTTGTCAATCAAATAATTTTTTTTTGTATAGAAGAAATATTTGCGTTTGATTTTATATGCCTGGATATTATTGTAGATTATTTTTATGTATAGAATTATTATTAATGCATTTAGATTATTATAGACAGTTTGCATTGTATACTGCGTAGACCTAAATTTCCTGATATAGATATTTAAAACACAATATCTGTGTAAAATACTATGTATAAAGTAAAACATCGTATAAAATTTAAATACTAAAATATTTTATACAAAATGTTTAAAATAGTTTGCAAAAACTCTGAACTTTTATTAACGTGATATTAACTAAATACTTCATTTCAAATATAAAAAAAAATACATTCGATTTTATATGCATGGATAGTGTTATTGTAGATTGTTATTATGTAGATAATTATTATTAATACATTTATACTATTATAGATAGTTATATTATATAGATATATATCTATTATATAGATAGTTTGTGTTGAATGGTGTGGAGATCTGAGTCTCTGTACATAAATATTTACATTTCTTATATACTCTTTATAAAAATATGTGTATAAATAGTTAAAGCAAAATATTTGTATATTACATCAAAATAAATTATTATATAAAGTATTTTAGACGTTAAAATATTTTATATTAAATACCTAAAATACTTGGCAAAAAGTCTGGACCTGTATTAACGTGATGTTGGTCAAATAATTTATTTTATATAGAAAAATATTTGTATTTGATTTTATGTGTATGGATATTGTTATTGTTGATTATCATTACGTATAAGATCATTTATACCCTAAAATAAAGGGTGACAACGTACTAATATAGAAAGAAGCTGAAATAATAGTCTTATAATATCAGTATAAAAGAATGGGCAATTAAGCCCTTTTACTAGACACAGTTAAAATACCTTATCGTTTATTACTTCTCTTTTTTTTGTAAAGTAATAATTTTACCAAGGCTTTATTAATATTATTCAGGGACAGAAAACTTCTGGTGCATCAGGAATCAAACCTTCAAAGACCGACGCTATGACTTCAATTTCTACATCTTCTGGAAAAGATCTAAGCTATAAGAAAAGCGAAAAAGATAAGGTGATATGGGTTTATCTACTTTTTCTTGGTATTTGTATAAACAGACGGATTTTCTGGTTGTTACTGATTTGAACATCTTATTAACATCTTGTAAACCTCTTATAAACATCTATTTGTTTTGGAGTTTTTTCTTCTTTTTTCTCTCTTCTCTGGTCTCCTTGTCCTGTCTTGACATTTTCTCTCCTTGCTATTTAAGTGTGATCTGTTGTATTCCTCGAAATATTCAGATCATTTTTGATTTGTTATCGTGCTTTTCATCTTATTATGTGTATTTATTGATGTATGAAACAAAGAAGAGAAAAGATATAATAAATAAAAATAAAGTCAAATGAGGGTTTTGTCAGCCAGTAGCAAAATATGAAAACAAAAACAAGCAAATATTTCGACAAGAACCTCGGCCAAGTCGTCTTCAATGCTCATAAAAAAAAGATCTAACCTTTTGAAGTGAACTCCACAAGAAGAGAAAGTACATGTCGTCATGTATAGTGAGGTCTTTGACTGTATTTGTGTATTTATTTTGATATGCAACAGGCACCGTGGCTAACTGCTATTCCTATTAGGCCTAATGTAATAAATAAATAGTGGCATAGAGCCAATAATTTTATAGATATCGGGATTTATATACATATAGATATCGGTTGATGTCACCTTTGGGGCTCTACAATGGGTACTTGCGTACAAACAGCGTTTCCACAGTCTCCTAAAATATCTCTAGATTTCTGGAAAAGACAGTCTGACTCTCCAAAATCTTCCCAGAAGATTAGTATTTTGTGTTTTTTTGTTAACGTTCATGTCTTTGAGAACGTTAATTCCGAGTTTGGAGAAACTCGGGGATAGTACTTTCGCTCACAAATCTCTAATTTTTGCATGTTGTAATCAATTGTTGATATTTTGTGTATCAAAATGCAAAAATTAGAAGTAGCAAAATTTCTCATGCAAATTGATCAGTGGGCCAAATGGATAAGTCAGGGTTTAGGATTTTAGACAGACTATATAAGCAGGTATTTTAAAGGAGGAACTTTCGCAATTATTTATTCATTTTTTCGTAGAGTTTGATTATTTTTTAATATATTTTTTTAGATTTAGTTTTTGTTTATAGGTCAGTGAGCCATATGAGATTAGACAGGGTTTAGGATTTTAGACAGACTATATAGCATATGGCATGTATTTTAAAGGAGAAACTTTCTTAATTATTTATTCATTTTGCTGCATATAGTGTGATTGTTTTTTTTTTAATTCAGAATTTATTAATTGGTCAGTCAGGCAAATGAGAATAGACAGGGTTTATGATTTTAGACAGACTATATAAGCTTGTATTTTAAAGGAGGAACTTTTGCAATTATTTATTCATTTTCTTGCATATAGTTTGATTATTTTTAATTTTTTCTTTTTTAATTTAGGGCTTTTCATAAACAAATGAAGCGAATAAGAATAGATAGGTTTAGGATTTTAGGTAGACTTTTCAGCTAGTTTTTAATTTATTTTTATTAAAGCTGGGTGGTATAAGGGGATTCTTAGACGGAACTTATAAGGAACTCTCCCTTATTCCTCGTACACATAAATTTGGTTTTATTTTGGGGTGCCCCGAAGAGGGAGATGATTGCTGCATCCCTCCCCACAGCATGTCTGTGGAAAAGTTTTGGTAGTCAAAACTTATCGAATGCATCTGACCTTGATGATGTTTATGGAATTCAACCGCAATTACTCAGAGAATATACCGGGTTTTCGCTCATGGTTTTCACTGGAACCTGGTTTAGGGAACCCACTGGAACTAGCAGAGGCAATGTAGAGGATTTTGACGCAGAAAGTATGCCAGGTTCGTGAATCTGTTGGTATTCGGATCAATAGAACTAACAGAAATTTGCTTATAAAATATATCGAAATCTGGCTCAGAGAAAAGAAGCGCAAAGACTGATACTCAACCTCAGGTGCTGAAATTTGTCGAAGGAATGTACTAGAATTATTTTTTTTTGGTAATTTTTCAGAGTTTTTCCGAGGGAATTCACCAAGATTTGGCTAAGAAAATCCAGTGGAACTTGACGGAAGCAGAATACCTGAATTTGGAGCGAGTACTCTGGAAATTTGGTTGTTTGGAAATTTGGGGGTGTTCCCCACTGGATTTCGAAAAATACCTTTTTTTGGTCTCGTTGAAAAATGTTTTTTCGGTATTTTCATTGAAAGAATTAAGGTAAAAACGACAAATTCGATCCCCTTAGATATTGAAAAATACATTTTAAATTCTTTTTAAGTATTTTAATTAAGTTTTCTATTTAATCTTTTTCTTCCTTTGTAAACCTTCTAATCATATTCACCCTTCTACAATTCAAACCAGCGGCGTCAATTCCCATTTTTTTTTGGGGGGGGGGGCAAAATGTATAATTAAATACTTAAAGGGTGCAAATCTCTCATTTTTTCATTTCTAATAAAATACCCAAAAAGGTATTTTTCAAAATTTAGGAGGTGAGCAAAAGAGCTAGCGGGACAGAGGCACAGTTAGTGCTATGGCAATTGGTTATTTGAAGGAGGGGTGGGCATGGTCTTGGCATGAAATATGATAAGCAAGAATTGATTGGATAAAATATGAATCCTAAGTATAATGTATGAAGGGTGAATGTTAATTACAAAGTTTACAATGGAAGAAAAAGACGAAAACAGAAATTGAATTTAAATACTTTAGAAAAATGAAGGGCGGTTATGACGTAAAAAAGGGCGATTATGACGTTTTATATAATACGCGGAAAAGTAAAAAAAAGGCGGTTATGATGTAAAAAATTGTCTTGGAATAGTTTTAAAATATGTCAAGACCACCTTGGGCTTTCATGTTTGTCATTTTCCGATTTGTATGGAAAAATTCATATTTAGTGTATATAAAGATGTAAATCTCTTTTAAAGTTTTTCAATGTTTTTCAATTATTTTTTCAATGTTTTTCAATTTTTTTTTTTGCAGTCATCGTCAAGCTCTAAAAGTGGTAGCAGCTACAGTAGCAAGGTGGGGCCACATTCTCCGAGTTCGAAAAGTAGCTCATCTGGTAAGTTCAGTTTACTGGATTTGTTTCCAAATTTTTTTTTGTGCACTTACTTTAAGACTATTTTTTTGTGGATGATGTTGTAATGCGTCTTTCCTTTATTTTATGTGACAATTGCCAATTCATGAAAATATAGGCGGGGGGGGGGGGAGGTAAATGAAGATACGGAATAAAGGTATTTTTCAAAATAAGGGGGTAGGGGATTTTTGTTTCAATAAAGTACGAAAAAATACCTGTTTGTCAGAATCTAGAGGGGGGGGGGATTGTCCCCATTACCCACCCCCAATCGGTGCCCTAAATGAAAACCATTTATGCTTGTCATGACCGGTCCTCTGATTGCTTCCTTCTGAGTTTAGTATGTTGAAAACTCGGCTAAAACTCGTTTTTTCAAAACAGCAACTTTTTTTTGGAAGGCAGTTACAATTACGCACTTTTGAATAAAAAGTATGCCTAAGCTTATTATTGAAATAAAGTAGCTGGCTTGCCTTTAAATTTGAAGCTACAAGTTTTGCCGACTTACGAAAATGTTGGTGGGGGAGGGGTAATTTTAAAAAATGAAGATAGGAAATAATTTTTTTTTAATTCAGGGGGGGTATTTATTTCGATAGAAGTAATAGAAACTAATAGATTTAGGGGTTAAATTAGATAGGGTTGTAAGGGTTAGATTAAAAGATATGGTTAAAATTGAAATTGAGTTAAAAGGTCGTGTTTGACAATTGATAATTGCTTCGCGAATTCCGTAAGAGTAAAGATTCTTCTTGTACAAATGAAGTAAAACTTCATTTATTAACTTAACCTTCAAATTTTGCCTTGAAAAAATCTTCAATTTACCAGAGATATATTAAACATATACAGAAAGCAAAACATTCAAGAGTTTATGGAAATCAATTTCGTCTTTTTTGACACCTATATTTCATCAATCAACACTACTCTAGTAGTGACTGATGAAATAGTTTTATAATTAATATTAATAATTGTTTGGGCAAGATTAATCAATTCTAAAACAATAAAACCAGGTTACATTGTTTATATCATAATTTTTGGAATGTTCACCTTTTGGTAATTCCACCAATTAACCTCCGTGACCTTGGTAACTCCTTAATTAACCTCTAATTTCCAGAAAACAGTCGAAGAGGCTGCACAAAGGGTTAACCCGGTTGAACTACGACATTGTGTAATTTTGTCCGAAAGTACTCTTAAGAAGACTTACAAGACTTAATTGTTCCGGTCCATACCAAAAAGTGGAATATTTATTTTTGAAGATACCAATATTCCAGCAACGTTGAAAATCAATGTTTTTCATTGTGCTTGTCCAAGTTGTCTAGCAATTCTTGTCACATTTAAGCCAATAAACAATTCAGAGTATAATTCGTGAATTCACTGGAACTAGGCAGAGGTGTAGCTATGGTTTTTAGCGCACGGGGACATTGTCACATTCCCCCCCCTCTCATCATCCTCAACACAATATAAGTAGATCATACTATTTATGAAAAAGAAACCTCAGTTTGCCAACCTTTCAGAGGACCCGCCTGGGGATAGCTGTCCCCCATTGCCCACTCCCATCCCTAGCCCCCTCATTCCTATAAATTGTAATTTTCCTGCTTTTTGCATAATTTAAAAGCAGATCTATTAATAGATTAACTTTTCAGAGAAAGTGAAGCAGAGCTGTTCGCTGTAATTTTACTTATGTATTGATTGATTTAGTCAGAAGTACTCCTAGCCTCTGCCATATATTACAAAACTAATATTTTTTATATAAATACACAAGTCCAAATTGATCTACCTTGTTCAGTACAAATGCAGAGGCTCCTAAATGGGAGGGGCCACCAATGTATTTAGCTTGTAAAAAAGAGATTGTGCTGCAATGTTTCTGCAATTTTGCAGAGCCTACTCCAATTTACCTGATTTTTCGAAGTAACATATGAGTCAGTCATTATGATCGATTCCTCCTCCCCTCACTCATCTTTTGACTTGCAACGTTTTACCATAAACTTACTCAACCCGCTCAGATTACAACTGTTTGACTGAGCTGTATGTGCAAGTTATGATCTTTCACTTATCGAAAACCAAGAATTTGTAAAACTGGACTAGAGGTATGTATGCACTGCCTCGCAGAAAGTTAGATATATATATATATATTTTAAAACAAAACCTAAAAAAATTCTACTGAAATAGAGCTTCCATTGCTTATGGCAATTCAAAATGTAATGTGTCATATATTTTTATCCTGGGATTTAAACTATTCCCAAGCCATTACAATGTGATACACTGGTATGAAATTATCCTCTCCTAATGTGCTCCTATTGAAACTACCCTATCTCCAAAACCGCTATTTTTTAGAAAAGCTTTTGAAGTTTCTAATTTTGTTTTTCCAGTTCTTCAAAAAGCGGTTATATGGGAACAGCCGAACTGTAGAGTTTCTTTTATAACTATTTGCTACGAAACTATCCCAAGTCCAAATAAGGGCGTAGGATAGTTTCAGGGTGTGATAAAAGCATCTTTGCAACATATTGTAAGAAAGAAAAAGCCAATTTGGAACACATCTAGCGGTGTGGTGTTAATTCTGACTGGATCGTTTTCCATTTTTGGAGGTAGGATAGTTTCAATCGGAGCCCGTTTGGAGATATGATAGTTTCAATAGGAGCCCATTTGGAGATAGGATAGTTTCATTCCAGTGTAGTGAATAGATCAGTTGATTATTCGCAAATTCGTTACACCTATGCTCGTTTTCAGAAATAGCTAAAATAAAGGTCTTTATTCCCAATATTGTGTTTGCAAAATCCTTAGGCCCCACCCCAAAGAAAAATATTTTATTCTCCGTTTAATGCTATCCTAGAAAACGTGATTTGTACCTTGTGAAATTATTTCAGCGGTATTTACCTAGAGCACTGTGCATGGTAGACAAGATCTGTGTTGTCAATGTAGACACATTAACCTGTGATGTTTAAAATTATTAAGTGGTAGTTAAATCTAATAGAAACATTGTGGTGGTAGTTGTCGTGAGAATAGTCGTGATTGGGGTAGCCACTCATTGATTTGCTGGTATATAACCCAACAATAGGACTGCTCTTTCAGTTATTTATAGAGGGGCTAAGCCTTGAAATAAGCTTATCCCAAGCACCAAGGAATTACCCATTAATCTAATAAAATCAGAGTTGTGGGGTTGCTTGGTAAGCACACCTTCGAAACAGATTGAGATTGATGGAATTAAAAATGATAATAAATGTATAAATACTTTTTGCTTCGGGATCATGATATTATGTAGTGCTATTGTGTATGAAATATTTTTGTATTTTTTTTTTCGGTACATGGTTTCAACCTCCAACTTCTTACAGATTTTTTTTTTTTTTTAGTAGCACACCCTCGCAAGCAACACTTTTGGTGTACTACCGATTGATTTTTTGTCTGTTTTTTTTTTATTACTATTGCTACTGCTAATAGTATTTTATAGTTAATTACTTAATAAAGTCTTAAATACCAACAATAGCAGAGATCAAACGTCACTTGTAAAATATGTACATAATATGTGCTGATTTTAGACTTCCTTAATGCGACATTTGCCACAAATTTTAATCATAAAAAATCTAAAATCCTTTAATTTAATTTTTTTTTTTCTGAGAATCGGACCTATTTTAGAAACCTGTACTTAGTGTATCATTCCTAGACTAAACTGTTACCCTCTAGGTTTTAATTTTCGCTCTTTTTTCAAAGTAGACATATTAAACTATAATAGACAGCATACAGGAATGTGGGCCATTATTGGCTCTTGCAAAGGTTTTAGCAGTTTTTGCATGTTTTTTTTTTTTAGCAGTGCAGTCATTTACCAGCATTTACCAGCTACTATAATTGTGTATTTTGTATGACTTTTTTTTCACTGAAAGATAATATTAGGGCAATGGGCACAAGACAGGGGGATTGTGGGCAGATGAATAGCCAAATAACAGAAGGTTAAACTTTGAATTTTTATTTGATATATGAATATACGTTTATTTTTATGTGCATCATTTTTATTTAAGTGAGCATAAATAGTTTACTTGTGCATTTTGAATGTCCTCCCTTGAAAAGATAAAATAGCGTCAATCTAAAAAATCTATCACAAGTTCTGATAGTCGAATTTATTTCTTATATTTCTTCCCTTCTTAAGGGATTCTAATATCTTCTTCAGTTTGGGAGTAAATATTCTCAAAAACCTAACGCAATATGTGAACCAATGTCTATATGAAATTTTTGGCCAAGGCTCACCTTCTAACCAGCCTTTTAAAATATTCTCTTGGAAGGAACAGAGGTAACAGGTGACGCAGGTACACGGGAATTTAATTCATGGGGCCTGTCTAGGGGAATGCAATTTTGAGGGCTTAGAGTTTGGAAGCGCGCATAATATGGAAGCTGTAGAAAACTGTGGGGAAAGTTATGAAGATCTTAAAATTCAGTGGGAGCCAACTGAATTTTAATAAACACATAAAAAAAGTGGTTGAAAAAAAAGACATAAAAAATTTGTTTATATGCATGTTTATTACTTTTTTAAGAGTCGGAAAAACATTTCTGGGGGGGGGGATCAAAGCCCCTCTCCTGGATATGGCCTTGCCTAAAACCCAGGTAGAATTGAAAAAGTTTACGTTTTAACACTTTCTCTCTTTTGGCAATTAGTATTGTCTCTTCAGTGAGAATGTTTCGCTTGAGCACAATTTTTCTGGTTTGTAACATTTCCGTTTTTTCGACAAAATTTAAGTTTGTTGAACCGATTTTTTCGTCGGTTGAACCGACTGGTGCACATAAAAAGTGCTATATAGTCTGATCTCATGTGAAATGGGAGCCTACCAATGAACAAATATACATCTAGATGTCTTATAAGATACATTTTCATCTTCTAATAATGTCTTCTTCTAACAAGTTGAGGAAGCAAAAACAACTGATTCAGATTTGAGGGACTGAACTTTTCACCTTACGCACCTTAAGTGGACTTCACTATTGTTTTATGATCCCAGCTTCAGAAACTGGTTTAAAAAGCTTGTTCGTCAATGCCACATATTTATCTAATAGAAAAATTCCTTTAAAAAAATTGATCATTTAAAAAAAAAATATGACTTGAAGTGACGGGAGCAAAAAAAAATTTCTACGACACAATTGAACCCGAACCCATTACACGGGTATCTATTTGGTTGCTTACGCTGATTACCGCTAGCGTTTATATGCTTTTTGAAGCAAACTTTTCGACTGAGCAGATACTTTTCTCGCACCTATGTCCTAAATGTAAAAACAGTAAAGAACACGGTATTGGACCATTATCTATTATAGGTATTTTAATTGTTGTATGACTAAGCACTGTTGCATCATTTTGATTCCTGTTTTTCAATGCAGGCAGTTGCTGCAGGTGAATTATCCCCTACCAATAGCAAGATAAGTGATACATGATCAGGTTCAGTGAATATTGACCAAAGTGACGCCCAACGAAGCTAGTGTTTACAGAAGGCACAGAACAATTGAGTGATAGAAACGCATATGACCTATCGGTCGAACGCGTCAAACCCCAAACAACAACATTATCTATTATTTTCCCTGCTCAATCCTGGGCATCATTCTCGTCTCTTTCTCTCTTAGATGATTAACGGGTTTGATTTTTATGCACCCTTGGATGTGTCTAAAGCATCTAAACTCTTCTTACATTATCCCCACACAATGTGGGTTCGAACCACTTTATTTTCAAGAATTACATTCGAGGGTCACTGACGAGCCTTGTATGGCGAAGAAGAATATGAAAATTAATGAAACAGGAATATTAATTGCTAGGCTATAGTTGTGTAACTAAAAAAATCTGCTATACAACTACTGGTATTACTAACAAGTCACTGCTACATCAAAGTGCCTGAGACCAGCACAGCTACGCACGCTCCTCCTCCATCCCAATCTAGTCAAAGCCTTCCTCGTAACACCCTCCCAGGACGTTCCCATTTATCTTAAATCTTTCCTAACGACATCCTCCTATCCTAAATGGGGACGACCTACTTTTCGTTTGGCCCTAGACGGATGGCCGAAATTCTTCATCCGCAGAACGAGCCCTAGCCATCTCAACCTTTTTCTCATCAACGTCCTAGAAAGCGAGATGGAACCATACTTTTTACAGCCTACTGTTTGAAATACGGTCAGTCAGTCGGGACATTTTTCTAGCTGTTTCCTTTAAAATGTTAAAGAAAATGTGTCTTTCGTATGTTTGCGAGATAAGACAAGAGCTTTATAACCAATCTAGTTTAAACAAAAATACAAATAAAACGTTTTGGACTTGCTCTATTTTTATGCTAAAATAGAAGAAATTTTTATGCTGGACAAAATAGAATAAAAGCTTGAAATAATTAAAAATTTTTGAAACAACTACTAAAGAGCTAAAAAATCACATGCTCAATTTTTGGCGTCAATTGGTGGCAACAATAACATAATGGATTTCAAAAATGTTTTAAGACAATTATCTTATTTAATTTAATATTTAGGTAAAAGTAGCAAGCGCTCGAAGTCATCATCTTCGTCAGTAACGTCAACGGGCTTCCTTCAAGATGCTGATAAAAGATTGCAGATGCTGAAAAAGAAGGCAGCAACCAAACTGACTGAAAAACGAAAAGGAAAATGAGTTTTCAATATATTCAAAATTTTATTTGTCCTGTTTTTTTTTTGAGGTTTTTCATTTAAGCAAATTATTGTGCGAATAAAATTGATGTTTTCTTTTTGTTAAGCCAAACTGACTGAAAAACGAAAAGGAAAATGAGTTTTCAATATATTCAAAATTTTATTTGTCCTGTTTTTTTTTTGAGGTTTTTCATTTAAGCAAATTATTGTGCGAATAAAATTGATGTTTTCTTTTTGTTAAGCCAAACTGACTGAAAAACGAAAAGGAAAATGAGTTTTCAATATATTCAAAATTTTATTTGTCCTGTTTTTTTTTTTTTTGAGGTTTTTCATTTAAGCAAATTATTGTGCGAATAAAATTGATGTTTTCTTTTTGTTAATTTTTTTTTCCTGAATTTATTTCAGTAGAATTTCTCTAAGAATTAATATTTAGTTTTTAAGAGATATAATAGAGTTAACTTACTGGAAATAATTTTTGGTTCCAAGCTGGGTTGATAAATTGTATGTACCAGCTTGTGATCGCCAAGGCAAGAATTTCAGCTTATTTCCTCAGGTTCAAGAGCAGTGTTGTCAGATGTCAGGTATACGACTGTGTAGCACTGAGCGAAAATGTGCAAAAGGTCATATGTAAAGCAAAATTGAATAATTTGCGGATTTGAAATGCTTAACCTTAAAGAGTATAGGGAACTGGCGCTAGTATCGATGAAAAAATCATCAACCTCATCCAGCAGTTGGCTTATCTTGGCAGTTTTTTAGTGTAATAAGGAAAGTTATTTTAATTGATGAATTTAATGTTATAATAAGTGTCAGATTCAGTTTTTGACCAAGGAACGATTGTGAATCTTGAAAAAAATACCAAGAGACGTCAGATGCTGGGTGACACTTTTGTTTTTTTTTTACACTAGCGCCAGTTTCTACTCTTGTAAATTATACATACTCTTTGGCTTAACCTCTTTAAAAGTTTTTCAGGTGACAAACCTGCTCAACATTTTTCACTTTCCGTGTTCCCATTTTAACTTGGAGCAGCGCCCAAGCTTCATTTTAGTCACACCTGTGTGTAGAATGAAAATTCCTTACGATTGCAGCACCAATAATGTGCTCCGTGAGTAATTTTGAAAGTTTGGCTATGTTCAACTTGTAAGTTTTTTTTTTTTTTTTTTTTTTTTTTTGTAAAAAAATATGGGTGCTTCGAACATCGATTTTCCTACAATCTGGAACAAGATACAAAGACATGGATTAGTAGACAATTCTTGGGAACAGATTAGTGGTGATACAGGGAACAAGTTAGTGGTGATAGTGTTTTTTCTGTAGTCAAGCGTAACCTTAAATCAAGGAAAACCACATATTCCTTCATAATTCTTGTTTTTTTTACAAACCAACAAATAACGTTTGGTTCGATCAAAATCTCCGATACAGTTGCTGTCTCTCATTTCATGCAACACCCATTAACATATATATATATATATATATAATGCGATGAAAATCCCTAAAAAACCTATTTTGTATTTTTCAATCTGATTTCTTAGTTATTTTACTTTGGGCTTTATAAGTTCAATCAATTATATAAAGTTAAATAGCTTATATCGAAAAAACATTTTTGGATAAAAACAAATGCACTTATTAATAATGCATTATACTTTTCGACTGCCATCTTCCTTGTTTATTTGGTAAGTGTCCGTAAATCCCAGTCAATGACTAATCTGAAAACAATTACGTAATGTTATACGATGGATACCCGAAGTGAATATTTCTCGATTATGAAATCGTTCAGTAAGTTTTAAATTATCAAAAGAGAGTATACGTCTTTTCATGTCTATGTCAGAAGCCTGAAGGCAAGCAAGTATTTCATAGGCAACGCTATTGTAGTCGTAGAAACTTTGGAGGGCGCTCATTTTATGGATAACAGTCAAAAGTGAGTCGAGGGCCGCCACAACCACCCTTTTAGCCCCCCGTTCCCCCAAAGACTATGGACACAAAAAGGGGGGCTCGTTTTATAAGAAAGGATAAACATTGATTGGAGGGAAACCATTCTCTTCCTCCAGCGCCCCTTTTAGCCAACCGCTCCTCCCTCGACCGCCGAAGATATCGATACAAATTTTGAGAAAGGTATTTTGTTCACGATGCTCGGAAGGTCCAAAAACAATTATTATAAGCTATGCATTTGCCATTACTGCAATAAATTATATTCTTCGGTTGGTATATTTACTTTATATAACCGGAAAGTGTCCGTAAATCCTAGCCAAAGACGAGCCTGAAAGCAATCCTGTGATATTATACGATTGATACATGAAGTGACTATTCCTCCAGCATACAATCAGATTCTGTTAGGTTTTCGATCCTCACAAGCGAGTCTACCTCTTTTCTTGTTTGTGCCTAAAGTCCGAAGGCAAGCGGGTATTTCTCATTATAGATTACATAGTCAGTAGGTTTCATTAACAAGTAACAAATTTGAAGCGTAATCTGGCAAGTGTAAATTGTTGTCTCACGGGAGGGGGCGGGAATACTGTCCCCCATTAGCTGATACCGCTGGTCTAATATATTTGGACCATATTTTATCTGTTGAAAACTGATGAAATCTACTTCTACTCTTGTAGATGCTAGGAGGTAGTGTTGGGCGATATCTTGATTAAACGATATATCGATATTTTTACTTTTGATTTCGATATTTCTGATCAGTTTTTTTGTTCAACTCCTGGCTTTGCATAAGTTCAATAAAAAATTGTAACTAAAGCTTATTTTGCATATTTTTTTTTGAACTTTGAGCAATACAAAATCTAAAAATAATAAAAACTTCGATTACATAAATTAATATATTAGAAATTCAGATCTGAAATTAGCTGGGCTCAGGATAAAGAAAGATAACCTACTGGCTATTCAAAATCAGCAACGTATAAATATTTCCAATGAGAATTGGTTCTGCCTTTCAGTGATTTAATAAACAAAAAGTATGTTTTCCATGAAAGTAAGGATCAGCATTAAAACTTAAAACGAACAGAAATAATTGCATATATGAGATGGATGCTCCTCATGTTTGAAAAAACTTCTGATTCTAATTAAACAACCCTTGTGTTTCAGAAGTTGTTCTTAAAGAATCCGGACAAAAAGTCAAACTCTAGCATATAGAGCGGGGCAGTGAGAATGGGGTGTCTCTCTTCATATGCAGTATTTCTTTTCGCTTTAAGTTTCAATATTGCTCCCCAGTTTCAGTTGAAATTTTTTTTTTCTTTTTAATTTAATTTCTGATCGTTTTCCAATAATGCCGGGAAATGTATTTCTCTCCTCTTTGGAAATTCCCCCCTCCACAAAAATTCAGCCCCATGATAAATCCATTCCTGCTGAAAATTTCACCCAGAAATTTTCTTCTGGACAATTTCGCTAAGAAAATTCTCTTTAGCCCAATTTATTTTGAAAAAAGATTTTATTTATTTTCTAATATATTTTCGAATAATGCCGAAAAACCTCGGTGGGAAATTTTCCCTGGAAATCCCATCCTCCCAATGGAAAGTTTCTTTCGCAGAAAATTCTTCCATGAAGAATTTCTCCAGCGGGAAATCCCTCCCACACACCACCCCCCCCCTCCCAGACAGTTTTAACTTCTCTGAAAAATTTCCCCAGAAAATCTCTAGATGTAAGCAAAGAGAATGTAAGATAAAATTCGCGGAAGAGTTCTGGAAAATTTTCCTCTTGTAATTTCATCCCCGGAAACTTCCCTCTTCATGGAAAATTCTCCCTGTGGAAAATCTCTCCTCCCAAAAACTGTCTGTTTTCTTCCAGGCAACAAATACTATATGTAAACAATAAGCAAAATCCATAGTGCATAAACCTTCCTCCAGGCACTGTGGAGGGCCATGACAATTTAACCAGAAGATGTCTACATGGAAATTGAATCAGCAAAGAGAAAGTAGGAACGATTTTGTATAGTTCTGGAAAATTCTCCCAAGCAAAATCACCCCCAGTAAGTTCATCCCTGAAAACTTCCCTGTTCATGGAAAATCCTTTCCGTAGAAAATTCCCCCTCCCCGAAAAATATCTGTTTACATAAAAATATAAAATACTATAAATAGACAACAGGCCAAATTCATAACTTACAGCCCTTCCCCCAGGTTGGGGGGGGGGGGGTCATGTTATCTTTAGAGACACAGTTATTTGATCTTTCAGATATGGTGAACAAAATGGATGTATCAAAATTTTGATAAGATGACTTCGGAGAAAAAGACGCGAGATGGGGTTTAGTTGCCCTCCAGTATTTTAGGTCACTTTGAAAGAAGACTAGAACTTTAAATTTTCATTCAAACGAACCCAATGTTCTTGGACCATTGGTTTGACACAATCACCCTAAATCCTGATTCAAATGGTACATCTATTTCAAAGCTATTCCAATATTCAGTGAATGAAAAAAATGTACCTAAAAAGAAAGCTGTGAAGTCAAAGCATATACAACTTAGCAGCTTGTCATTAAAGCTCATTCTTACCTTTTCAAACAATTCCTCTATAAAAACACCAAGGATATTTTTTCATTAACTACACATAAACATAACACCCTAAATACTACAAAAATTGTAATGCTCTTTTCTAAAAAACATAGTAATAAATTTTTAAGTTTATTTTTTTTAGCCTTTTTTTGTACAAAACTGAATTCACATTATTGAGTTTGCTACCTCATCAATGATGTCTTCAGCTTATGACAAAACCTGTAAAAGAAAAAATAATCAATTTTAGCTATCAGAAAATATAAAATAAGGTTAAAATAGTCCTCAAAAATTCATTTGTAATTCTTTCTTCTTGCTCAGCCTACCATCCCTGCAAACAGGGAGGACAACAGAACACTGCCTTCCCAAGAAAAACAAAATCTTCACATCCCTAAACATTCAATATCTACAATCAATATCGTTAGCAACAGCAGCAGCAACAGGTGTGGTGTGAAATTGAATAAAGGATTGTGCCACTTTTGTGAGAAAGATCATTTATTTCTGCCGATATTTAACCTTATCTTTGCACCTTATATTTGTACCTAGGTGTCATTTTAAGTGGCTTCCCTTGGCGTGTCGCTTTTTTTACCTGCATTTTGAAGTTATAAATTTTTTATTCTAATTCCCAAGGGACCTGTCCTTTGTCTGCAAACTCAATATTGAAACAGCTGATTAAACAGCTGTGGCTGTCTTCTTCTTCTTCTATTTAACAGCAGGCGGTCTTTTCAGTATAACTATTTAGCCCTTTTCCTTTTGCTTCACTGTGTGGGCTACAGAGCTACTGGCTTGATTGCCTCATATTTATTAGATATTTTCAGATATCTTTCAGCAGATCTTTTGACTCTAGGAGTTCAAATATAAGATGATAGATGTCAATTTCTATGTTCTGTGTGCAGGTATAGTTGGCTAGGCTCTTGGCTGATAGTTGGATTTTGTGGTCTTTGAAGTATTTTAACAGTTTACAAAGCAAGGTATGTTATGCAGACGTCAGCATATTACATTCAAATAGGCAATGGTCAATTGTTTCATTATTCATATTACAATGCCTGCAAAGAGGGGACAGGGAATTGAACCACTTGAATTAGAAAGCTTATATGAGAATGCAAGGAAATTTAGTCCATTTGTTCCAGAACGAATTCTATGATAAATTTTAGAAAGATACTTATTGGGAAAGGGGAAGGATGGATTAATCTTATAAAATTAATATCTGATAGCCTCCATCGGTAATATCTCTAATTGGATTGGTCTCCACCTGGTCAATATTATAGCATTTTGCTATTTCATCAACCTGATGATTACCTATGCCAGGTGGCTAGGAATGTACTGAAAGTAAGTTTTTATGCCACTTGAAGCAAGATTATCAATAATACTGAGACAATGATAAGTGTCAATGTCCAACTTATATTGAGGAGCTGAGGCCAGCAACTCAAGGCTTGATAAAGAGTCGGAATAGATGATAATATTATTCGAATTTTCAATCAAAGGTTGGTTTTGCTTAAGGTGTTCTAATGCCATGATTATGGCATTTAACTCAGCAGACATTATAGATAAATTATTAAATAATCTCTCTCCCATTGTAATTGTCAGGTGAGGAAGGAAAACACCACTTACAACCTTCTCATCCATTTTTGACCCATCAACAAATATTTGGAAGTGATTTTTATAGGTAATTGTATTAAGTTCTGCAAATTTTTTCTGGACAAAAGCAATGGGGGTTAAATCTTTATTCCATTTTGAAAATTCAGTATTTATTATGGGAAATGACCAATTCCATGGAGGGGATTGGGGGAAAGTAGGTGCAATAGACTTTGCTGGTACAGGGAACTTCTTTTGAATATTGGCATACTCATCTGCAATACCTCTATACATGGCTGGATTTCTTAACCAATTATGTAATGTGTGTGAGCTATTTGATTCAATTTTTGTAAGATGTTTTATCAAGAGTAAGCTACGTCTCTCCCTTATTGTTGTTAATCCACTCTCCATAAGCAGAAACTTGGTGCTTGTGGGTTTCCTAAGACCAAATATGAGACGTATTATATCATTTTGTGTTGTTTCAATTTTTTGCATCTGGGTCTTTGCACATGCACCATAGACAATGAGCCCATAGTCAATATGGGGTCTTATATGTGATTTATAAAAATGGAGTAAGGTTTCCTCCTTACAACCCCAGGGTGTGGAAAGAAGTCTTTTTAGTATATTTGCTTTTCTATAACATTTTTTTATTGTGTTTGAAATGTTTAGGTGTAAATTTAGTTTTTGGTCAAGAATGAGACCTAGGTAATTAATATTATTATCTTCTGGAATAGTTGTTTTATTTAGAGTTAATTTTGCATTAACATGGTTTCGCTTCCGGTGAAATTGGATTATTTTTGACTTGGTGGGTGCAATGGGTAAATCTGAATGTTGAGAGAATTTTTCAAACTGGAAAAGTGACTTTTGCAGATTTGACTGTGCTATCTGAAAGGTGTTGCCAGATGACCATAGCACCAGATCATCAGCATATTGTAGATTTGTGTGGGGTAGGTTCATGTCCCAAAGATACAGGGCAAATAGGAGGCAACTGAGGACTGCTCCCTGAGGTAGGCCTTTGGATATTGTCTTTTGGGGTGAAGAGGCTGAACCAACACAAACAATGAAAGTTCGCACTTCTATGAAGGATTTAATAAAGGATACTAGCTTGGGAGGTACTCCAAGGTTTGCAAGTTTATTTAAAAGGATTTGGTGGTTCACATTGTCATATGCTCCTTCAAAATCAAGGAAAGCTGCCACTAGGATATTATTATTTGAGAAAGATTCATTTATTGCATTTGTTAGCAAAATGAAAGCATCTGTTGAGGAGTGGTATTTCCTGAATCCAGTTTGAGTGTGTGGGATCATGTTATTTTTCTCAACAAACCAGAGGAGTCTGTGATAAATCATTTTCTCCATTATTTTCCCCATCACAGGTGTAATCATTATGGCCCTATAAGACTCAGGGTTATCTTTTGGTTTATTTTTCTTTAGGATTGGTAGGAGGGACGAACATTTCCATATATTGGGGAACATAGAAGATGCCCAAGCGTGATTATAACAATTTAGCAGCTCTTGTTTGTATGAAGGTGTGAGATTCTTTATCCATGTAGGGTGTATATTTTCATTGCAGCTGCTAGTTTTGGACCTGATATGATGTATTGCATTATTCAATTCCTGGATTGAAAATGGATTAGTTATGTACTCGGATCCTGGGCGTGGTTGGTAACGAGGATTCATAGGAATTGTGGACAGTTTGCTTTGATTATTTGATGTTAGCTTATTAACAAAGAGTTGCAAATAGGTTAGCCTTTTCATTACCATTGTCATAATGGGTATTATTATGTATAAGCTCATACAGGAGTGGGTTGGGAGAAGTCTTTTTCCCACATATGTGGCTTATGACTTTATCTATAATTGGCTCATTTGTTTCTCTGGAGAGATTAGTTGCAAAATTATTCCAGTATTTATATTTAGCATCTATTATAGTCCTTTTTAGATTAGATTCTGCTTGTAATTTTTTTAAATATGTAGTAGGTGTTTTTTTTTATGAATTCTGTCCTAGCTGCCTTTTTTATCCTCCATTTATTTAGGCACTCATTTGTCCACCATGCTTTAGGAATTTGTTTAGGGAATGTTATCTTAGGTGTTGTCCTGGGGATAGCATGATTAGCTGTATTTATTAGTTAAGATGTCAACGCTTCAGCATGTGTGTCAACTGTTGTGTTAGAAATGCATGAACTTTGGGTGAAACTTGTAATTTCATCATTTAGCTTATTTTGGAAAATAGACCAATTTGCTTTAGTGTTGATATATTTGGATGTATGAGATAAAGTTTCAGCAGGTTCATTTAGGGAGCAAACTATAGCAAAGTGGTCTGTACATAGACTATCAATTTTATTTATGTAAATTTTGTTCAAAAAATTTAAAGACACAATTTGTAGGTCAATTGTGGAGAAATTGCCACTTTTGGGGTTGAAATAAGTATTCAGGTTTGGAGGGGTAGCAACAACTAATTCATTATTATTTGAAGTCATATGCTCAATAAATTTATCAGCTTTATTTGCTGGTTTATTCCCCCACAAAAGGCAGTGGGCATTGAAATCACCACAAATAATGATATTTTTTAACATATTAGAATTATTTATACAATTAAAGAAATCCTTGGCATCTGTAGTTTGGCCATTAGGGTTATAAAAGCTTATTATGTAGGTTTTTAAATTATTCAGCCAAACACTTATACCAATTACATCAAAATCATTTTCAAAATCTGGAAAATTGATGCCACAAAATTTTATATTATTATTAGCTAATAAAGCTACACCACCTCCTTTTCTCTCTGAAGATCTATCCTTTCTCAGGATAGTATATCCCAGAGACTTAATTTGTTGATTTTGGGTTAAATGAGTTTCCTGGAGGCAAGCAATATTAATTGAAGTATTATTCATAAATGATATTAGTTCATTTAGCTTATTTTCTGTGAGTGATCTTACATTCCATTGGAGTATTGATAAATATTGTGTTGTTGAATTATTCTTCATGTGACTGTGTATCAATGTTCAGCTTTGTTAAGAGTAAAGCAAGATCTTTTTTTGCTTGAATGAGCATATCATCTGAGATGTAGATTTTTGCCAATTCTGCAATAATTTTTGTTTTCTGTAGTTGATGTATGTTCATGGCCTGAACTGAATTACAGTTTAGAATGAATAAGCATATATTTAGGATTGCATTTTTGGTAGTGCATCCTGTTGGTTGGTTAAGGGATTGATTCCTGGTAGTGTTTCTGGTTTGTTTCTTCTTGGGAGGGAGGGCCAGGCTGGCCTCATCTCACCGGAACAGGAGGCTTGTTGGCTTGGTGATACCCTCTGATCGGGATTTGAGCTTGGGGGCTTAGAAGATGGGGTTTTATATGGGGTGTTGGATGCATTTGGGGCATTTAACTTGGGAGTATTAGTTGGTTTCATTAAAGGCTTTATTTGGTATCGTTGGGCAGCATTTGCTTCCATTGCTGCAAAGGGGTATGGGATGGCCTTCTCTGTTGAGATTTGGAGTGTTAGAGCTCTTTTCTTGTATGCAGGGCATAATGATTTATTTGTAGATTCATGTGGGCCTTTGCAATTGATGCATGTAGGCTGGGTGTTGTTGCAAGTTGTCAGCTCTTTAGGATGGAAAGATTTATAATTACTACACTCTTGGAGAATTTCATTGCATTTGTTTGTTGTGTGTCCCAGTTTGAAACACATTTTTATTTCAAAGGGGGTAGTGGGAGTAATTTCAAGGTAAATTCCTAAGTTTTTGGAGGGAGGATCTTGGGCAGGGAGAGGGGAAATGCTTTTGATTGGGGAGATTTTTTTCCTTTTTTTAGAACTTCTAGAGAGGACCTCTTGAAACCCATTATCATCATTTATGGTTACATTAGCCCCTACACTTATCATTTTTCTATTCTCTGAATTGGAGCTATCATTAGAACCTTGAGATAGGGTACTTGACCAGCCAGGATGGGTATCTTTCACTATGACACTTTCACTGGAATTTGATTTTGGATCTGGGGCGACATTTTTTTTTTGGAGGACTTCTGAACATTGCCTATTGGAAAAAGCTTTAAACACAAAAATAAAACCAAAACAAGAAGGGAAAATAGATGATATCAAACCGTCTGCACTATACTATGGGGAGGATAAACACCACAGTATAGCCCTGAGGATGACTTGAGCAGAATTGGTTTAGTACAACTGCTGATTAGAAGAGATAATAATCACAAGAAAATATATTTCGATTTTCTTATAAGGTTGCTGTTGCGGTTCGCAACAAAAAAAAAGTTCTTCTTCTTCTATTTAACAGCAGGCGGGCTTTTCAGTAACACTATTTAGCCCTTTTCCTTTTGCTTCACTCTGTGGGCTACAGAGCTACTGGCTTGATTGCCTCATATTTATTAGATATATTCAGATATCTTTCAGCAGATCTTTCGACTCTAGGAGTTCAAATATAAGATGATAGATGTCGATTTCTATACTCTGTGTGCAGGTATAGTTGGCTAGGCTCTTGGCTGATAGTGGGATTTTGTGGTGTTTGAAGTATTTTAACAGTTTAGAAAGCAAGGTATGTTGTGCAGACGTCAGCATATTACATTCAAATAGGCAATGGTCAAATGTTTCATTATTCATATTACAATGCCTGCAAAGAGGGGACAGGGGAATTGAACCACTTGAATTAGAAAGCTTATATGAGAATGCAAAGAAATTTAGTCCATTTGTTCCAGAACGAATTCTATGATAAATTTTAGAAAGATACTTATTGAGAAAGGGGGAAAGGATAGGATTAATGTTATTAAAATTAATATCTGATAGCCTCCATCGGTAAATATCTCTAATTGGGATTGGTCTCCCACTTGGCTGGTCAATATTTATAGCATTTTTTGCTATTTCATCAACCTGATGATTACCACTTATGCCAGAGTGGCTAGGAATGTACTGAAAGTAAGTTTTTATGCCACTTGAAGCAAGATTATCAATAATACTGAGACAATGATAAGTGTCAATGTCCAACTTATATTGAGGAGCTGAGGCCAGCAACTCAAGGCTTGATAAAGAGTCGGAATAGATGATATTATTCGAATTTTCAATCAAAGATTGGTTTTGCTTAAGGTGTTCTAATGCCATGATTATGGCATTTAACTCAGCAGACATTATAGATAAATTATTAAATAATCTCTCGCCCATTGCAATTTTCAGGTGAGGAAGGAAAACACCACTTGCAACCTTCTCATTCATTTTCGACCCATCAACAAATATTTGGAAGTGATTTTTATAGGTAATTGTATTAAGTTCTGCAAATTTTTTCTGAACAAAAGCAATGGGGGTTAAATCTTTATTCCATTTTGAAAATTCAGTAATTATTATGGGAAATGACCAATTCCATGGAGGGGATTGGGGGAAAGTAGGTGCAATAGACATTGCTGGTACAGGGAACTTCTTTTGAATATTGGCATACTCATCTGCAATACCTCTATACATGGCTGGATTTCTTAAACAATTATGTAATGTGTGTTAGCTATTTGATTCATTTTTTGTAAGATGTTTTATCAAGAGAAAGCTACGTCTCTCCCTTATTGTTGTTAATCCACTCTCCATAAGCAGAAACTTGGTGCTTGTGGGTTTCCTAAGACCAAATATGAGACGTATTATATCATTTTGTGTTGTTTCAATTTTTTGCATCTGGGTCTTTGCACATGCACCATAGACAATGAGCCCATAGTCAATATGGGGTCTTATATGTGATTTATAAAACTGGAGTAAGGTTTTCTCCTTACAACCCCAGGGTGTGGAAAGAAGTCTTTTTAGTATATTTGCTTTTCTATAACATTTTTTTTATTGTGTTTGAAATGAGGAGGTGGAAATTAAGTTTTTGGTCAAGCATGAGACCTAGGTAATTAATATTATTATCTTCTGGAATAGTTGTTTTATTTAGAGTTAGTTTTGCATTAACATGGTTTTGCTTCCTGTGAAATTGGATTATTTTTGACTTGGTGGGTGCAATGGGTAAATCTTAATGTTGAGAGAATTTTTCAAACTGGAAAAGTGACTTTTGCAGATTTGACTGTGCTATCTGAAAGGTGTTGCCAGATGACCATAGCACCAGATCATCAGCATATTGTAGATTCGTATGGGGTAGGTTCATGTCCCAGAGATATAGGGCAAATAGGAGGCAACTGAGGACTGCTCCCTGAGGTAGGCCTTTGGATATTGTCTTTTGGGGTGAAGAGGCTGAACCAACACAAACAATGAAACTTCGCACTTCTATGAAGGATTTAATAAAGGATACTAGCTTGGGAGGTACTCCAAGGTTTGCAAGTTTATTTAAAAGGATTTGGTGGTTCACATTGTCATAAGCTCCTTCAAAATCAAGGAAAACTGCCACTAGGATATTATTTTTTGAGAAAGATTCATTTATTGCATTTGTTAGCAAAATGAAAGCATCTGTTGAGGAGTGCTATTTCCTGAATCCAGTTTGAGTGTGTGGGATCATGTTATTTTTCTCAACAAACCAGAGGAGTCTGAGATAAATCATTTTCTCCATTATTTTCCCCATCACAGGTGTAATCAATATTGGCCTATAAGACTCAGGGTTATCTTTTGGTATATTTTTCTTTAGGATTGGTAGGAGGGACGAACATTTCCATATATTGGGGAACCTAGAGGATGCCCAAGCGTGATTATAACAATTTAGCAGTTCTTGTTTGTATGATGGTGTGAGATTCTTTATCCATGTAGGGTGTATATTGTCATAGCTGCTGCTAGTTTTGGACCTAATATGATGTATTGCATTATTCAATTCCTGGATTGAAAATGGATTAGTTATGTACTCGGATCTTGGGCGTGGTTGGTAACAAGGGTTCATAGGAATTTTGGACAGTTTGCTTTGATTATTTGATGTTAGCTTATTAACAAAAAGAGTTGCAAATAGGTTAGTTTTTTCAATATCATTGTCATAATGGGTATTATTATGTATAAGCTCATACAGGAGTGGGTTGGGAGAAGTCTTTTTCCAACATATGTGGTTTATGACTTTATGTATAATTGGCTCATGCGTATCTCTGGAGAGATTATTTGCAAAATTATTCCAGTATTTATATTTAGCATCTATTATAGTCCTTTTTAGATTAGATTCTGCTTGTAATTTTTTTTAAATATGTAGTAGGTGTTGTTTTTTTTATGAAGTCTGTCCTAGCTGCCTTTTTTATCTTCCATTTATTTAGGCACTCATTTGTCCACCATGCTTTAGGAATTTGTTTAGGGAATGTTTTCTTAGGTGTTGTCCTGGGGATAGCATGATTAGCTGTATTTATTAGTAAAGATGTCAAGGCTTCAGCATGTGTGTCAACTGTTGTGTTAGAAATGCATGAACTTTGGGTGAAACTTGTAATTTCATCATTTAGCTTATTTTGGAAAATAGACCAATTTGCTTTAGTGTTGATATATTTGGAAGTATGAGAAGAAGTTTCAGCAGGTTCATTTAGGGAACAAACTATAGCAAAGTGGTCTGTACACAGACTATCAATTTTATTTATGTAAATTTTGTTCAAAAAATTTAAAGACACAATTTGTAGGTCAATTGTGGAGAATTTGGCACTTTTGGGGTTAAAATATGTATTTAGGTTTGGAGGGGTAGCAACAGCTAATTCATTATTATTTGAAATCATATGCTCAATAAATTTACCAGCTTTATTAGCTGGTTTATTCCCCCACAAAAGGCTGTGGGCATTGAAATCACCACAAATAATGATGTTTTTTAACATATTAGAATTATTTATATAATTAAAGAAATCCTTGGCATCTGAAGTTTGGCCATTAGGGTTATAAAAGCTTATTATGTAGGTTTTTAAATTATTCAGCCAAACACTTATACCAATTACATCAACATCATTTTCAAAATCTGGAAAATTGATGCCACAAAATTTTATATTATTATTAACTAATAAAGCTACACCACCTCCTTTTCTCTCTGAAGATCTATCCTTTCTCAGGATAGTGTATCCCAGAGACTTAATTTGTTGATTTTGGGTTAAATGAGTTTCCTGGAGGCAAGCAATATTAATTGAATTATTATTCATAAATGATATTAGTTCATCTAGCATATTTTCTGTGAGTGATCTTACATTCCATTGGAGTATTGATAAATGTTGTGTTGTTGATTTATTCTTCATATGACTGTGTATCAATGTTCAGCTTTGTTAATAGTAAAGCAAGATCTTTTTTTGCTTGAATGAGCATATCATCTGGGATGTAGATTTTTGCCAATTCTGCAATAATTTTTGTTTTCTGTAGTTGATGTATGTTCATGGCCTGAACTGCATTACAGTTTAGAATGAATAAGCATATATTTGGGGATTGCATTTTTGGTAGTGCATCCTGTTTGTTGGTTAAGGGATTGATTCCAGGTAGTGTGTCTGGTTTGTTTCTTCTTGGGAGGGAGGGCCAGGCTGGCCTCATCTCACCGGAAAACAAGGCTTGCTGGCTTGGTGATTCCTTCTGATAGGGATTTGAGCTAGGGGGCTTAGAAGATATTGTTTTATATGGGGTGCTTGATGCATTTGGGGCATTTGACTTGGGGGTTTTGGTTGGTTTCGTTACAGGCTTTATTGGGTAGAGTTGGGCAGCATTTGCTTCCATCGCTGCGAAGGGGGATGGGATGGCCTTCTCTGTTGATATTTGGAGTGTTAGAGCTCTTTTCTTGTATGCAGGGCATAATGATTTATTTGTAGATTCATGAGGACCTTTGCAATTGATGCATGTAGGCTGGGTGTTTTTGCAAGTTGTCAGCTCTTTAGGATGGAAAGATTTACAATTACTACACTCTTGGAGAATTTCATTGCATTTGTTTGTCGTGTGTCCCAGTTTGAAACACTTCTGACACTGAATAGGCTTAGGTTTGTATTCCTTGTGTGGTTTGATTTGCCCAAATAGGAATAATTTTTCTGGGATATCAATTTTATCCTTTAGTGTGAATAAGAAGGATCTACTAGTTTTTAGGCCAGTAGAATTAGGTTTTCCAAGTTGGGTAACATCCTCAACTGGGATTGTGTTTCCAGCCCTATCTGAGAGGCCTTCTTTTAAATCCTGAGTAGATATCTCTGGGGGAACATTGTAAACTACAATTTTTGTTGTTGATTGTTTTGGGTTCCAATTAGATGCAATAATTGGGATATTCAGAAGGGATTTAAGGTTAATTATTGTATCTGCTGATTTCTGATCTTCTACAGCTATAAGCAGAGATCCATCACGGTTAATGTTAAGAGAGAACATTGATTTAAGCAATTTAAAAATTGCAACTCTTATTGCAGTGATCAATTTTATTTCAAAGGGGGTAGTGGGAGTCATTTTAAGGTAAATTCGTAAGTTTTTGGAGGGAGGATCTTGGGCAGGGAGAGGGGAAATGCTTTTAATTGGGGAGATTTTTTTCCTTTTTTAGAGCTTCTAGAGAGGACCTCTTGAAACCCATTATCATCATTTATGGTTGCATTAGGACCTACAGTTATCATTGTCCTATTCTCCGAATTGGAGCCATCATTAGAACTTTCAGATAATGTGCTTGACCAGCCAGGATGGGTATCTTTCACTATGGAATTTGATTTGGGATCTGGGGGGACGTTTTTTTTTTGGAGGACTTCTGAAAATTGCCTATTGGAAAAATCATTAAAAAAAAAAATAAAAATAAAATAAGAAGGGAAAATATATTATATAAAACCGTCTGCACTATACTATGGGAAGGATAAACACCACAGTATAGCCCTGAGGATGACTTGAGCAGGATAGGTTTGGTACAACTACTGATTAGAAGCGATAATAATCAAGAAAATATATTTCGATTTTCTTGTACGGTTGCTGTTGTTGTTGAGGATATGTTGTTGTTGTTTTTATATCTAATAAAAAGTTTGTAAATAAAGCTTGCCAAGCTTGTTCTTCTTCTGAACTTGCAATCAGCAACAGAGCACAGTTGCCAAACGCTAAATATTAAAAACGCCACAGATTACGTTGGCTCGTCCGTTATTACGTACTTTTGGTGCTAATTTGTGCAGAAGGGAGCAATATCAAACAAATAAGAGGCCGAGTTGGTACCAGCGGGATTTTAATCCTTAAACTGCTGGGAGTAGGTGATTTGAGCATTGCACTTCCCACATTCTGTCACCACAAGAACTTTCAAATTAGAAAATATATTGGCCTTCACATTAATTGCATATATATTTACCAATTATAAACCCGACTTGGAATAAATATTGAGAAGCGGCGTTGCCAACAATTTGAAATAAATATTCCAAAACAGCTTTGCCAGCAGTTTTTTTTAACGCCACCCACAGGATAACAAAAACAGAACCAGATAGACAAGCGCGCGGGCTCGTAAGCAGTTGGCAGGACGACTGCGCGAAAAAGAATGCCTCCCAAACGAAATGACAAACGGAAGCTAGTTAGCCCAAAAAACTCCCTAGATTTCTGTTCTGGATGTAAATGTGCTCTCGAATTGGATTCAAAGGCCGTTATATGCGATGGGTGTAAAAATGGCTATGTATTGACTGCCTAAACATGCCCACCATATAGCACGATTTTTTTGCAAAGATGTCAACCATTGGAGACACGCAGTGGTACTGCCCGATCTGTAAGCACTCTGGTACTTCAGGAGACCCCCCCCCTCAATAGCTCAAATTTCGAATTTAATAACATCTAAGGTCCCTAGTGCTTCAGCTATTGTGGAAATAGTTAAAGGAGCGGTAGAAGAGCTTAAGCGAGACTTTACCGCAAGGATAGATGAAGTCAAAGATCGTGTTAACGATCTTGAGAAAAATGTGGCCGAAAAATGCACCGTCTCAGAAGTAAAAGAACACGTTGGAGCTGCAATGCTGGAGGAAGCATCTAAACTGAAACAAGCCATCAATTCTCACCTCGAAGACGAAATCCAGAGGTTGTTCAGGCAGGAGAAAGATGGAGGGTACCACAGGGAACTGTACTAGGCCCAACCCTTTTCTTGATGTACATCAACATTTTCAATCATGTAGATGATAGTATGCATTTGTTTGCTGATGATGCCAAACTGTTTGACATTGCAAATCCACAGACCATCCAAAGTGACATAGACCGGCTACAGGATTGGACTCAAGACTGGCTCCTTTAATTCAATACAATCAAATAATGTATTTTACACCTTGGACCTAACATCCCAATGGCTACCTACTCAATTTACAATCCCATCACAAAAACAAGGGAGCATCTAGAGAATAGAGAAGAAGAAAGGAACCTTGGTGTCATCATTGACAACAAGTTGAAGTTCCACAGCCTCATTCAGCATGTTGTTTCCCATGCAAATTCCAGCCTTGGCCTATTAAAACAGACCATCAGTAGCCAAGAGTAAACAAAATTCATAAACTTATATAAAGCTATCGTCAGACCCCATCTTCGATTTTCGCATGTGCCTTGGTTAGGGTTTTCTGGGAATTTCCAAAATGGCATGATTATTCATTATAATTTACTGCAACTTTTCTTACCAGGCATAAAGTTGTTTCTCTAGTATAACAGCAGCTCCACATTTATAATATTTAAAAGAAGAGTTATCATGTACAAGGTTCTCATTTTTATATAATCTTGTCTAGAGCTATGGTCTATGTTGTCTTTAAATGTTAAACTAATCAGCCAGAAGTGAGAAAGATACAGTACTTCTTAATTTATCTTTCATTAAAAAAAAGAGAAAAAAAGACAAAGTTACACACAAGCCAGGTTTAGGAGAAGGGAGGATTGAAGCTTTTTCTTACGGGAGATTATACAAAAACATAATTTCCATACCAACATTTTTTTCCAAACAATCTTAAAATAGGAGGAAGGGATACCCTCTTATCTCCTTTTTGTGCATGGACATTATTGAAAAGTTTTATAGTTAAGAAAAGCTCAAGTCTGCTATTGAAAACTTGATGACCTGATAAATTGTACCAAAAATTATTTTAATTCAGAGAGATGATGTAAAAAAAAAAAGAAGTAAGAATGTATATAATGGGTACTGTATCCATCATTTTGAAGCAACAAAGACTCTAAAGTGTGCCAACTTTGTGCCTACAAGGGTACTTGTACACTGCAATACAATCAATGATTAACAAAGAACTGTGTTTCCCATGTTTGTAATGATCAAATTGTTTATTTACATGCTACTTCACTTATCCTGCAATTTGTGGGGTTAGCAGGTAAGCCTTATCTAACAACTAGTCAAGACCCTTTCAAATAGCAATTCTCCTTGACTTGTGAAAAACTATGGATAAGAAATCAAGTTACCGGTAATCTTAGCTAAGTAATTGATAAGTAATCTTAGCATGAAAGAATGAGGAAGAGGAAATGAAAGAATGAGGGAGAGGAAACCAAAGAGAAAATTTGAAGGCAAAAGTTTTGCTTATCCTCAAGTTTTTAAGGATAATTACACAACAAAAGTGACAAAAACAATATTAAAAAAAATTAAACATGATATTTTTTTTTATGGAAGGAAGCAGGTTCTTTTTTTCTATTTAACACCCAACAAATCTTGAATCCAAGTTTTAAGCCATAGCTTAGGTTCACACAGACAAAAAATTGCTCCAATAGGCAATATTTGTGAACAAGGGATCTTAATTCTCCATGTGTTCACATGGAATGTCTCTCTCATGGTTGTTGCAGTTGAGTGGAAAATATTACCAGGAAGTAATCTACATAGAGATCAAATGAAAGTCCAAATTTAATGCTAAAAATTAACTGAAAAAACCATGAAGTGAACAACAAGCAAAAAATAAAGTAAGTCATAAATATAGTATAGTTTTGAATCACTAGATTGCTTCTTCTTCTTCTTCTTCTATTTAACAGCAGGCGGGCTTTTCAGTAAAACAATTTAGCCCTTTTCCTTCTGCTTCACTCTGTGGGCTACAGAGCTACTGGCTTGATTGCCTCATATTTATTAGATATATTCAGATATCTTTCAGCAGATCTTTCGACTCTAGGAGTTCAAATATAAGATGATAGATGTCGATTTCTATGCTCTGTGTGCAGGTATAGTTGGCTAGGCTCTTGACTGATAGTGGGATTTTGTGGTGTTTGAAGTATTTTAACAGTTTAGAAAGCAAGGTATGTTGTGCAGACGTCAGCATATTACATTCAAATAGGCAATGGTCAATTGTTTCATTATTCATATTACAATGCCTGCAAAGAGGGGACAGGGGAATTGAACCACTTGAATTAGAAATCTTATATGAGAATGCAAGGAAATTTAGTCCATTTGTTCCAGAACGAATTCTATGATAAATTTTAGAAAGATACTTATTTGGAAAGGGGGAAATAATAAGATTCTTCTTACTGAAATTAATATCTGATAACCTCCATCGGTAAATATCTCTAATCGGGATTGATCTCCCACTTGCTGGTCAACATTTGTAGCATTTTTGATATTTCATCATCCTGATAATTTCCTCTTATGCCACAGTGGCTAGGAATGTACTGAAAGTAAGTGTTTATGCCACTTGAAGCAAGATTATCAATAATACTGAGACAATGATAAGTGTCAATGTCCAACTTATATTGAGGAGCTGAGGCCAGCAACTCAAGGCTTGATAAAGAGTCGGAATAGATGATAATATTATTCAATTTTTCAATGAAAGATTGGTTTTGCTTAAGGTGTTCTAATACCATGATTATGGCATTTAACTCAGCAGACATGATAGATAAATTATTAAATAATCTCTCGCCCATTGCAATTTTCAGGTGAGGAAGGAAAACACCACTTGCAACCTTCTCATTCACTCCTGACCCATCAACAAATACTTGGAAGTGATTTTTATAGGTAATTGTATTAAGTTCTGCAAATTTTTTTTGAACAAAAGCAATGGGGGTTAAATCTTTATTCCATTTTGAAAATTCAGTATTTATTATGGGAAATGACCAATTCCATGGAGGGGATGGGGGGAAAGTAGGTGCAATAGACTTTGCTGGTACAGGGAACTTCTTTTGAATATTGGCATACTCATCTACATACCTCTATACATTGCTGGATTTCTTAACCAATTATGTAATGTGTGTGAGCTATTTGATTCAATTTTTGTAAGATGTTTTATCAAGAGAAAGCTACGTCTATCTTTTATTGTTGTTAATCCACTCTCCATAAGCAGAAACTTGGTGCTTGTGGGTTTCCTAAGACCAAATATGAGACGTATTATATCATTTTGTGTTGTTTCAATTTTTTGCATCTGGGTCTTTGCACATGCACCATATACAATGAGCCCATAGTCAATATGGGGTCTTAAATGTGATTTATAAAACTGGAGTAAGGTTTTCTCCTTACAACCCCAGGGTGTGGAAAGAAGCCTTTTTAGTATATTTGCTTTTCTATAACATTTTTTTATTGTGTTTGAAATGTGGAGGTGGAAATTAAGTTTTTGGTCAAGCATGAGACCTAGGTAATTAATATTATTATCTTCTGGAATAGTTGTTTTATTTAGAGTTAGTTTTGCATTAACATGGTTTCGCTTCCTGTGAAATTGGATTATTTTTGACTTGGTGGGTGCAATGGGTAAATCTGAATGTTGAGAGAATTTTTCAAACTGGAAAAGTGACTTTTGCAGATTTGACTGTGCTATCTGAAAGGTGTTGCCAGATGACCATAGCACCAGATCATCAGCATATTGTAGATTCGTGTGGGGTAGGTTCATGTCCCAAAGATATAGGGCAAATAGGAGGCAACTGAGGACTGCTCCCTGAGGTAGGCCTTTGGATATTGTCTTTTGGGGTGAAGATGCTGAACCAACACAAACAATGAAATTTCGCACTTCTATGAAGGATTTAATAAAGGATACTAGCTTGGGAGGTACTCCAAGGCTTGCAAGTTTATTTAAAAGGATTTGGTGGTTCACATTGTCATATGCTCCTTCAAAATCAAGGAAAGCTGCCACTAGGATATTATTTTTTGAGAAAGATTCATTTATTGCATTTGTTAGCAAAATGAAAGCATCTGTTGAGGAGTGGTATTTCCTGAATCCAGTTTGAGTGTGTGGGATAATGTTATTTTTCTCAACAAACCAGAGGAGTCTGTGATAAATCATTTTCTCCATTATTTTCCCCATCACAGGTGTAATCATTATGGCCCTATAAGACTCAGGGTTATCTTTTGGTTTATTTTTCTTTAGGATTGGTAGGAGGGACGAACATTTCCATATATTGGGGAACCTAGAGGATGCCCAAGCGTGATTATAACAATTTAGCAGTTCTTGTTTGTATGAAGGTGTGAGATTCTTTATCCATGTAGGGTGTATATTGTCATAGCTGCTGCTAGTTTTGGACCTAATATGATGTATTGCATTATTCAATTCCTGGATTGAAAATGGATTAGTTATGTACTCGGATCCTGGGCCTGGTTGGTAACTAGGGTTCATAGGAATTGTGGACAGATTGCTTTGATTGTTTGATGTTAGCTTATTAACAAGAAGAGTTGCAAATAGGTTAGCCTTTTCAATATCATTGTCATAATGGGTATTATTATGTAAAAGCTCATACAGGAGTGGGTTGGGAGAAGTCTTTTTCCCACATATGTGGCTTATGACTTTATGTATAATTGGCTCATGCGTTTCTCTGGAGAGATTATTTGCAAAATTATTCCAGTATTTATATTTAGCATCTATTATAGTCCTTTTTAGATTAGATTCTGCTTGTAATTTTTTTAAATATGTAGTAGGTGTTGGTTTTTTTATGAATTCTGTCCTAGCTGCCTTTTTTATCTTCCATTTATTTAGGCACTCATTTGTCCACCATGCTTTAGGAATTTGTTTAGGGAGTATTTTCTTAGGTGTTGTCCTGGGGATAGCATGATTAGCTGTATTTATTAATAAAGATGTCAAGGCTTCAGCATGTGTGTCAACTGTTGTGTTAGAAATGCATGAACTTTGGGTGAAACTTGTAATTTCATCATTTAGCTTATTTTGGAAAATAGACCAATTTGCTTTAATGTTGATATATTTGGAGGTATGAGATGAAGTTTCAGCAGGTTCATTTAGGGAGCAAACTATAGCAAAGTGGTCTGTACACAGACTATCAATTTTATTTATGTAAATTTTGTTCAAAAAATTTAAAGACACAATTTGTAGGTCAATTGTGGAGAATTTGGCACTTTTGGGGTTAAAATATGTATTTAGGTTTGGAGGGGTAGCAACAGCTAATTCATTATTATTTGAAGTCATATGCTCAATAAATTTACCAGCTTTATTTGCTGGTTTATTCCCCCACAAAAGGCTGTGGGCATTGAAATCACCACAAATAATGATGTTTTTTAACATATTAGAATTATTTATATAATTAAAGAAATCCTTGGCATCTGAAGTTTGGCCATTAGGGTTATAAAAGCTTATTATGTAGGTTTTTAAATTATTCAGCCAAACACTTATACCAATTACATCAACATCATTTTCAAAATCTGGAAAATTGATGCCACAAAATTTTATATTATTATTAACTAATAAAGCTACACCACCTCCTTTTCTCTCTGAAGATCTATCCTTTCTCAGGATAGTGTATCCCAGAGACTTAATTTGTTGATTTTGGGTTAAATGAGTTTCCTGGAGGCAAGCAATATTAATGGAATTATTTTTCATAAATGATATTAGTTCATTTAGCTTATTTTCTGTCAGTGATCTTACATTCCATTGGAGTATTGATAAATGTTGTGTTGTTGATTTATTCTTCATATGACTGTGTATCAATGTTCAGCTTTGTTAAAAGTAAAGCAAGATCTTTTTTTGCTTGAATGAGCATATCATCTGGGATGTAGATTTTTGCCAATTCTGCAATAATTTTTGTTTTCTGTAGTTGATGTATGTTCATGGCCTGAACTGCATTACAGTTTAGAATGAATAAGCATATATTTGGGGATTGCATTTTTGGTAGTGCATCCTGTTTGTTGGTTAAGGGATTGATTCCTGGTAGTGTTTCTGGTTTGTTTCTTCTTGGGAGGGAGGGCCAGGCTGGCCTCATCTCACCGGAAAACAAGGCTTGCTGGCTTGGTGATTCGTTCTGATAGGGATTTGAGCTAGGGGGCTTAGAAGATGTTGTTTTATATGGGGTGCTTGATGCATTTGGGGCATTTGACTTGGGGGTTTTGGTTGGTTTCATTACAGGCTTTATTTGGTATTGTTGGGCAGCAATTGCTTCCATTTCTGCAAAGGTGTCTGGGATTGCATTCTCTGTTGATATTTGGAGTGTTATAGATCTTTTATTGTATACAGGGCATAATGATTTATTTTTATATTCATGTGGACCTTTGCAATTGATGCATGTAGGCTGGGTGTTTTTGCAAGTTGTCAGCTCTTTAGGATTGAAAGATTTACAATTACTACACTCTTGGAGAATTTCATTGCATTTGTTTGTCGTGTGTCCCAGTTTGAAACACTTCTGACACTGAATAGGCTTAGGTTTGTATTCCTTGTGTTGTTTGATTTGCCCAAATATGAATAATTTTTCTTTGATATCAATTTTATACTTTAGTGTGAATAAGAAGGATCTACTAGTTTTTAGGCCAGTATAGTTAGGTTTTCCAAGTTGGGTAACATCCTCAACTGGGATTGTGTTTCCAGCCCTATCTGACAGGCCTTCTTTTAACTCCTGAGTAGATATCTCTGGGGGAACATTATAAACTACAATTTTTGTTGGTGATTGTTTTGGGTTCCAATTAGATGCAATAATTGGGATATTCAGAAGGGATTTAAGGTTAATTATTGTATCTGCTGATTTCTTATCTTCTACAGCTATAAGCAGAGATCCATCACGGTTAATGTTAAGAGAGAACATTGATTTTAGCAATTTAAAATTTGCAACTCTTACTGCAGTGATCATTTTTATTTCAAAGGGGGTAGTGGGTGTAATTTTAAGGTAAATTCGTTAGTTTTTGGAGGGAGGATATTGGGCAGGGAGAGGGGAAATGCTTTTAATTGGGGATATTTTTTTCCTTTTTTTAGAGCTTCTAGATAGGACCTCTTGAAACCCATTATCATCATTTATGGTTGCATTAGGACCTACAGTTATCATTGTCCTATTCTCCGAATCGGAGCCATCATTAGAACTTTCAGATAATGTGCTTGACCAGCCAGGATGGGTATCTTTCACTATAGAATTTGATTTGGGATCTGGGGGGACGTTTTTTTTTTGAGGACTTCTGAACATTGCCTATTGGAAAAAGCTTTAAGCACAAATATAAAACTAAAATAAGAAGGGAAAATAGATGATATCAAACCGTCTGCACTATACTATGGGAAGGATAAACACCACAGTATAGCCCTGAGGATGACTTGAGCAGGATAGGTTTGGCACAACTACTGATTAGAAGCGATAATAATCAAGAAAATATATTTCGATTTTCTTGTACGGTTGCTGTTGCTGAGTTGAACTCAACTGTATGTTAAAAGATTGCATGTTAAAAGAAAATATTATGTTCTTCTTCTTCTATTTAACAGCAGGCGGGCTTTTCAGTAAAACTATTTAGCCCTTTTCCTTTTGCTTCACTCTGTGGGCTACAGAGCTACTGGCTTGATTGCCTCATATTTATTAGATATATTCAGATATCTTTCAGCAGATCTTTTGATTCTAGGAGTTCAAATATAAGATGATAGATGTCGATTTCTATGCTCTGTGTGCAGGTAGAGTTGGCTAGGCTCTTGGCTGATAGTGGGATTTTGTGGTGTTTGAAGTATTTTAACAGTTTACAAAGCAAGGTATGTTGTGCAGACGTCAGCATATTACATTCAAATAGGCAATGGTCAATTGTTTCATTATTCATATTACAATGCCTGCAAAGAGGGGACAGGGGAATTGAGCCACTTGAATTAGAAAGCTTATATGAGAATGCATGCATATGTTCTAAAATGCTACTACTAACAACTGACTGCAACACCAAGCCACCTGAGGTCAACACAGCTGTGCACACTCCTCCATCCCAATCTATTCAAAATTCCCTGTGTACACCTTCCCAATTTCCTGACAACCTCTTCCTGTCCCATTTGGAGAGTCTGAACAAAGAAGGCAATCTGTCCTCCTTCATCTGCAGAACATGTCCTAGCCATATCAACCTTTCTCTCATTAAAACCCTAGAAAGAGGGACAAAACCATATTTCTTGTACAGCTTATTGTTTGAAACGTGGTCAGTCACACAATGATCCAAGTATCTTGTATGAATCCTACCAGCCTTTGGTTTATAATAACATAATTAAGGAGCTGGCCATCAATAATTCCAGCTCTAAACAATCATATATGAAAGTGAAATTTTGATCCATTTTGCAAACAACATTGATATACAGCAAAATTTAGAAATATACAATCTATTGAATCCTAGACCCACTTTTCCAAGGATGATCACATTTTGATACTGAACAGGCAATCTGCCACTTCAGCGGTTGTTTTTTTTTTTGGGCAGTTTTATGACATAGAATTTTTGCACAGATCAACTTTCTATAAGATTTGTCCTTGTGATACAACTACTGGAGTGCAGTGAAAAATAACACCAGAATACTAGGCTTTCTTAGCAAAGAAGTTTTCAGCAGATTTGGGGGCTCTCAATAGGAATCAAATGATGAATTCAATAGTTGAATCCTGTCTGCTGGACACAGGATTCATCCTATTGCTAGCAAGTGGAATTTAGGGTAATTTGATGTTACAAAAAATAATGCCATACTTGTTTACATTGTACTGCTTGAAAAATAAGGGTATGAAGTATTTCCTATTTTTGTCATGGGTAGAGACACCAAAGAGCAAGATTGTGACTTTTCTTTATACATTTAGGGAACATTTGGGATGGGCGGGAGAAAATTACTAGAAGCCCAAGGATCAGAAAGCTTTAAGCCCTTCTTCTTCTTCAACAAAAAGCACTTGGACTTCCATCATTTGGGGTCCTTGTTTGAAATTCCAGAATTTTGAAGAATCAAGGCAAACAAATGATGTTATAAGTCTGAGCAAGTGTTATGTGAGGGAAACTTTTATGAAAGTTTAGGAAGGGCAAGAAAATAGCCATCTTTAAGTGATTTAAAAAAATATATATGAGTAGTAGTTTTTTTTAAGTATCTACTGTTGCACTTTGAGACATATTTTTTGTGCTGGTAAATTCCCTTAAATGGTATTGGAGAAAGTCAGTTAAAACAATATAAAGTAACTCACTACAATGGAAACATTCACAAAATATTACTCTTGAAATAGAGCTAAATAGAAAAGCATTAAACAACAAAATAAAAAAAGGCATTGTTTTCATACCATGATTTATCGTAACCTCCTGGCTTCTCTTTCAGATTCAAGAAGGGTGAGGATATCTCCTTCTCTTACTGGTCCCTTGACATTTCTGATAATAGAACGATTCTGTTCACCAATGAAATCAACTTTCACTTGGGTACATTGACCTTGGCTTCCAGTCCTTCCCAGAACTTTAGTTACCTTGAAGTAATTTTACAAATCAATGCAATAATATTGAAGCTTTTAGAACTTCTACAGCCAAACAACTTTCTAATACCTAAGCCACACCAAAGTTACACATGCGGCTAATCAACTTTCTAATACCCAAGCCACATCATAAACATACATGCCAAGAAAACCTGTGGCCAATAAATTTTCTAATAATCCAAGCCATGCTACAGTCACATATGTCAACAAAAAGGCAAATATTTAGAAACTATGCATTTTTCCTTAATTGTGATGTCAAAATTTGTTCCCTATCAAACTGGTATTTGAATAGAGAGAATCTATTGTTCCAAGTTTCTAACTTTTGTGATTTAAAAAAACTTTGCCTTTAATCTTTACTCTGATTGACCAGTCATACATAACACTTGAAACCTGAACATTCTTCAACTTGGTAAACTATGAACAAGATACATAATAAGCAGTGAAATTGTGCATAATTATGATTTTATCCACAAGGGTGACTATAATGTGGGCTGGACATAAGTCACCTGAATCATGTCATTGGGGAAACCTCAAGTTTCCCCAAGTGTCCTATAACCAGTGGCACAACTTCATCAAAATCCTGGGGGGGGGGGGGTGTTGACAAAGTTGGAGCAAATTTTATCAAATCAAGTAGAAATGATAGTGAAAACTGAAAAATTAGTAATATATTAGCATAAAGGCAAAGATATACTAAAGAAAACTGATGTGTTTCTCTGGATACTTGAGTTATACAGGCTATCTTAATTTTGACAAGATTTCTTTCAGAAACTAAATTTCATCTGGGGGGGGGGTGCAAACTTGAGTCTAGAAAGGGCAGTTGCCCCCCAACCCCATAGCAAATTATGCCCCTGTCAATAACTCTTCTCTCTTTAAGGGGCTCTGACTCTTGAAGAACTTTAGCTTATAAAGTAAAGCTTTCAGAAATAGATTTACAGCATACACTGTCCAATGAATATTTCAAGCCTTATAACTTTGCTAAATTATGGTCAATCAGGCCAATAGGTGATATATAAATGTGTCTTAAATTTGAATAAAAACATGATGCAGCTTACATTCCATCCAAGTCAAAATACATGGTTAAGGCAAAGGAGACCCAATTCAAAATTAAAGATAATAATATATTTTAATCCAAGGTAAGGATCTGTCTTCTATGAAATATTCTAAGCTGTAGAAATAATGAAGGAGCAGAAATCAGAGTTTGCAAACATCTTCCCAAGGCATGTTTTAAGCTGTGAATTCATGACTGAAAGCTTTATTTGCACAACAACAATTGTCCTTTATCTAGCAACAGCAAATGATCCTCATTTACAATTTCACCCTCTTTAAATATGGGGGAGTTTAAATTACTGACCTAGCTAAGAAATAAGCACACCTTTAGAATCAAACCCCCACTGTGCAAATATATAACTTGGATTGTATATATAGCCTAACCTATATAACTGCACATGAGGGGGTAGGAGTAAAGTCTGTTTTCAACACAAAAGAATATTATACTTGGATTCAGGATACAATTCTGACTCTAAAGCGTATGTCTATTTCTTAGCTAGGTTAGTAATTTAAATGTCTCCTTATTTACCTATTGATTAAAACACTTTTTCCACAAAATAAGTTTTTCAAAGAAAAGTAAAGAACTCCAATAAACAAAAATGAGCAAAAACAAAATCAAATAATCTATCAAGTGTGAAACTTTCAACTATGTTGAATAAAATGGCTATCTATGCCCCAGGGCATAACTTATAACCCTTCCTTGAAGACTGTGGGGGGGGGGGGAGTGTCCAGCTCAAAGGTATAATTTCCTGAACTTTAAACTGTATGGAACAAAATGGGTATCTCAAAATTTTGATTGGATGTGTTTGGGGAAATGGTGGGCATGGAAGGGGTGTTAGTTGCCTTCCCATCACTTTTAACTGTTAAAAAGGGCATTAGCCATTTCAATTTCCAATCAAATGAGCTCTTTTTGAAATTTCTATGACAATACATTCTATAAAACCTTATTTGCCCCCAGGGCATAACTTACAACCCTTGTCCTGAGGGCTATGGGGGGTTGTCATCCTCAAAATCCTAATTTCCAGAACTTAAAACTACATTGAACAAAATGGCTATCTCAAAATTTTGATTGGATGTGTTTGGGAAAATTGTGGGTATGAG
>NC_142808.1:42469650-42614851 GCF_049724085.1 Artemia sp. Qi Xiang Cuo | reverse complement strand
CACCCTGATATCTCCAAGCTCTATCCGACGGATATTGAATTATGTCAAATTCTTTTTGATATCCTTGAAAATAATATAGCATATAATAAAGAACGACCTCTTGCCTATACTAAATTTTATACGCCACTTAATTATAGTATAGGTTAGTAATTCTACAGATAGCTTGGCACTGGGGCATCGTAGAGAGTTGTTCAATGGCTCATTTTAAAGGAAATTAATGGGGTTAAAAACCTTTTGTAATGAAAATAAATAATTTTGAAAATAGAATCATTTCTTTTACGAAAAACTGCAAATTTCATGTTAATCTGGATTGCAGTGGTAGCTAGCAACCTATTAAGAGACGATCATGTCCAATTACATTAAAGAACGAAAGTAACTGAGGTTATTATATTAAAATACGATAATTAGGAGATCCGGGTTGCAGCAATATTACAATAAAGAACGACACCTAGCCCATGTTAACTGAAACATAAATAGGGATTATGTAATATAGTAAAGAACGAACTCAAGCCCAAAGAAATATAATAAAGAACGACCTCTTGCCTATACTAAATTTTATGCGCCACTTACTTATATCCGGGGTGCAGCGGTAGCTTTAAATTAAAAGACGATCGTTGGAATAACAAACAATTGAATGCATTGGAATTAGTTAGCTACTTGATTGTTTGAGGTTCGTCTCTTACTATTTCAAAGAAGAAAAAGCCGTAGGCTTTTTCCTGTTTGTAATTATACATAAGAGATCGGTACTGTAAATTAGAATTTTGTAAGTATCGTCGGTATCATTGGTTTTATTGATAGCTGAATTACAAACTAAAAGAAATTGACCCCGGATGGCTTTGAACCACCAACCTTTCGGTTAATAGCCAATCGTGCTAGCCACTTGCACTATGACATCATTAGTTAAAGTTGTAAAATTAATCCGGGTTGCTGAGGTAGCTAGCAACCTAGTAAGAGACGATCACGTCCAATGTTAAGAAATATAAAAACCCATAACTCCTAAAAAAGATTCAGATTAAAACAAAAAGTACACTATTAGAACCGCCTTGTGCAAAACTTCTATATATCAAACTTAGCGTCCTTTTGCTTGAATATCCGGGTTGCAGCGGTAGCTAGCAATCCGGGTTGCAGCGGTAGCTAGCAACCTAGTAAGAGACGATCACGTCCAATGTTAAGAAATATAAAAACCCATAGATCCTAACAAAGGAGTCAGATCAAAACAAAAAGTACACCATTAGAACCGCCTTGTCCGAAACCCCTGTATAGGAAACTTTCTGTCCCTTGGCTTGAACAGCAAGGGAAATATATTGGCTTGAAAATCAAGAAAATTGACTTTAACCACGTTATTCTCCCCAAACGGGATATTTTTTCTCTTTTCTTTTTTTCTTTTCCACAGATAGCTTGGCACTGGAACATCGTAGAGGGTCATTCAATAGCTCATTTTAAAGGAAATTAATTGGGTTAAAAACCTTTTGTAACTAAAATAAATTATTTCTAAAAGAGAATAAATTTTTCCACCAAAAACTGCATTTTTGATGTCTTTTCACACTGCAGTCTTTCAAACATAATCGTATACCAGCGGTAAGATTTGAACCCACGCCTCCGAAGAGACTGGTGGCTAACACCAGTGCCTTGGACCACTCGGCCAGGCTGCCTCTCATAAATAAATATATATGTGAATTTGGGTTGCAGCAGTAGCTAGCATCCTAGTAAGAGACGATCAGTCCAATGCTAAGAAATATAACAAAACTCCTAAAAAAAGAGTCAGATCAAAACAAAAGTACATCATTAGAATCCGGGTTGCAGCGGTAGCTAGCAACCTAGTAAGAGACGATCACGTCCAATGTTAAGAAATATAAAAACCCATAGCTCCTAATTATCCGGGTTGCAGCGGTAGCTAGCAACCTAGTAAGAGATTATAATAAAGAACGACCTCTTTCCTATACTAAATTTTATACGCCACTTAATTATAGTATAGGTTAGTAATTCAACAGATAGCATGGCACTGGAACATCGTAAAGAGTTGTTCAATGGCTCATTTTGAAGGAAATTAATGGGGTTAAAAACCATTTGTAATTATAGAAAAGAAAGAATAACTGAAAAATAAATCATGCTTGCTGTCGTAGATGCAACTTAGTAAAAGATGAGTACGTAAATGAGGATTATATAATTTTCATCGGATATACCTGACACCTAGTAAAGAACAAACCACGCCATATAGTAACTAAAAGTTAAGGTAATACAAGCATATTGTGAGAAGTTATTTGTCTGGGGAATAGTACCATACTAAGGTTTGTGTATTACGACTTCAACTAAGATAAAGCCATAAGCTTTTTCCCGTTTATAATCAAAAAGTTTGTGGTAACGAACTGTAGTAAGAGCGACTCGTCTCAATAGTAATCGGGGTTGCAGCGGTATTTAGCAACCTAATAACAGACGATCACTTCCAATATTAAGAAATATAAAAACCCTTAACTCCTACAAAAAAAGTCAGATCAAAACAAAAAGGACACCATTAGAACCGCTTTGTCTGAAACCCCTGTATAGGAAACTTTCTGTCATTTGGCTGGAACAGCAAGGGAAATATATTGGCTTGAAAATCAAGAAAAGTGGCGGCTATTACAACATTCTGCCTAAACGGCATATTTTTTCTTTCTTCTTTCTTTTCCACAGACAGCTTGGCACTGGAACATCGAAGAGAGTTTTTCAACGGCTCATTTTAAAGAAAATTAATTGGGTTAAAAATCTTTTGTAACTAGAATAAATTATTTTTAAAAGAGAATCAATTTTTCCAATAAAAACTGCATTTTTGATGTCTTTTCATACTGCAGTCTTTTTTACATAAAGGCTCGATCATCGAATGTAACCTGAAACTAAGTAAAGGACAATTATGCCTCCATATATTCACAGTTATGTATAAGATTTCCCATTACATCTGTAAACTGTTCCACAGTTGCCGGTCCATACCTTGGAAGCTTTTCACTAAACATGCAACATTTCTTTTGGATATTATGAAGTTTTGCGAAAGCATCTCTAGCTGACTTTTCAACAAAATCCATTCTTTCAGAGATAATTTTAATCTTTAATTTTGAATATTTTTCGTAATCCCGGTAAAACATTCGTAAAATTTTTCTCAATTTACAAAGATCAGCCTTGGCTAGTACATTTATATTTAAAGTCAATATGTTAAAATTTTCCATTAAAAGAAAATCATTGGAATAAAAAACCTTTACATACATACAATAAAGAACGACACCTAGCCCATGTTAACTGAAAGCTTTTTCTTTCTCCTCAGCTAGCTGGGCATTGGAAAATCATAGAGAGCTGTATAATAGCTCATTTTAAAGGAAATTGCTACATCTAGTGCTTTTTGTAATTAAAAATAAAATAGTTTTTAAAGCAGAATCAATTTTGTCCAAAAACTTCATTTTTGATGTATTTTCATACTGCATTGTTTCCAAAGATGTTTGAATTTTGAAGTTACATTAAAAGACGATCATTGGGATAAAAAACCATTGCACATATTGGAATTAGTTAGCCCTCTGATTTTTTGAGGTTCGTCTCTTACTATTTCAAAGAAGAAAAAGCCGTAGGCTTTTTCCTGTTTGTTACTAGGTAGCTAGAAACCTAGTAAGAGACGATCAAGCCCCATAGTAAAATCCGGGTTGCAGCGGTAGCTAGCGACCTAGTAAGAGACGATCAAGTCCAAATATATTGGCTTGAAAATCAAGAAAACTGGCAGCTACTACAACATTCTGCCTAAACGGGATATTTTTTTCTTTTTTCTTTGTTTCCAGAGATAGCTTGGCACTGGAACATCGTAGAGAGTTGTTCAATAGCTCATTTTAAAGGACATTAATTGGTTTAAAAATCTATAGTAACTAAAATAAATTATTTCTAAAAGAGAATAAATTTTTCCACCAAAAACTGCATTTTTGTCTTTTCACACTGCAGTTTTTTCAAAGATATTTGATTTTTGTACATAAATCATATCCGGGTTGCAGCGGTAGCTAGCAACCTAGTAAGAGACGATCACGTCCAATGTTAAGAAATGTAAAAACCCATAGTTCCTAAAAAAAGGAGTCAGATCAAATTCAAAAGTACACCATTATAACCGTCTTGTCCGAAACCCCTTGAAAGGAAACTTACAGCCCTTTGACTTGAACAGCAAGGGAAATATATTGGCTTGAAAATCAAGAAAAGTGGCAGCTACTACAACATTCTGCCTAAACGGGATTTTTTTTTCTTTTTTTTTTCACCAAATAGCTTGGCACTGGAACATCGTAGAGATAAAGGACCGATGCATTTCATTGTAAATGGGGCCTATGCTAGTTTCATTGGATATAGCTGAAAACATAGTAACGAACAAACCACGCTACCGCTGCAACCAAGATTACTAGCTAACGCTGCAACCCGGATGTCAATATCTGAAGTTATGTTTTATACTAAACATTTCAGGTAGTATAGGCTAGGTTTCGTTCTTTGTTAAAACAAATTAATGTATTAATGGGACATTGGTGAGCACAAGTAATAATTTATCAAACTATGAATTAAATATGGTAGCCGAGAGGAAGAACTTGAGGTGTTTAAAATTAAAAATAAGAAGATTGCAACACCAATACGATATGCTTTATTGGTTTTCTAAAGGTCCCTGTTGAAGTGAGCTTGTGTTGCTAGATTAATGTCGGGCTCCCAAAATTTATTAGTAAATTGAAGCAAAATCTCGCTGCATAAAATATGAGGGAGTACATCATCCCTTACTTGAGACTCGGGTAAAAAAATAAAAATAAAACATTGGAGCCATATAGCCTTTACTATAGGCAACGCTCTAGAGTTGCCTCTGATGTAACCATGATTTTTCAAAACATGTGTTTTAGCTTTTAGTTACTATTTGCTGCGGTTTTCCTTTTACTAGATTGCAGCAAAGGCAGCAACCATGATTTAGAGCTTGTTATTCACTATAATGCATCTTCACACATAAAATGATAAATGTCGTCATAATAGCGGGTTACAACCGTATATGACGCTACAGTAAAACTTTATGATGACGCCAGTTGCAACTTGGCTTCGTTCTATAGTATATGATTAAAATCAAAGAAAATGCTATGGCCTTTCTCTCTTTGAAATAGTAAGAGACGAACCTAAAACAATCAAGTAGCTAACTAAGTCCATTTTATGCAATTTTTTGTTATTCCAATAATAGTTTTTTAATTTAACTTTAACATAAATTTCATTAATCATATATTTTAATGTATCCTTATAGTGACTGGGAAAGCTGGCTCTCACCCATTTGGCTCAAGTTCAATTCCTGGTATGGGAAATTTTTACTTATGATGATTTCTTAAGGAATACAATTAAAATAATCATGTATATAATGATTCCTTTTATTACTTCAGTTACTATGGGTTAAATTAAAAGACGATCATTGGAATAATATTTCTTTATAAATGGGGAATATGTAAGTTTCAGTGAATCCGGGTTGCAGCGGTAGCTAGCAACCTAGAAAGAGACGATCACGTCAAATGTTAATAAATATAAAAACCCATAAATCCTAAAAAAAAGAGTAAGATCAAAACAAAAAAGTACACCAATAGGACCGCCTTGTCCGAAACCCCCTGTTTATCTGTGTTGCAGCGGTAGCTAGCAACTAGTAAGAGACGATCACGTCCAATGTTAAGAAATATAAAAACCCATAGTACCTAACAAAGGAGTCAGATCAAAACAAGTACATCATTAGAACCACCTTGTCCGAAACCCCTGTATGGGAAACTTTCTGTCCCTTCGCTTGAACAGAAAGGGAAATATATTGTCTTGAAAATCAAGAAAAGTGGCAGCTACTACAACATTCTGCCTAGACAGGATATTTTTTTTTCTTTTTTTCTTTTTTTTCTTTTTTTCCACAGATAACATGGCACTGGAACATCGTAGAGATTTGTTCAATGGCTCATTGTAAAGGAAATTAATTGGGTTAAAAATCTTTCGTAACTAAAATAAATTATTTCTAAGAGAGAATAAATTTTTCAATTAAAAACTGCATTTTTGATGTCTTTTCATACTGCAGTCTTTTTAAATATATTTGATTTTTGTACATATAAATCATAATCGTATACCAGCGGTAAGATTTGAACCCATGCGTCCGAAGAGACTGGTGGCTAACACCAGCGCCTTGGACCACTCGTCCACGCTGCCTCTCATAACTAAATATGTGAATCCGGGTTGCAGGAGTAGCTAGCAAACTAGTAAGAGACGATCAATCCAATGCTATAGCCCATAGTTAGTGGAATCCGGGTTTTATAATCCAGGTTGCAGCGGTAGCTAGCAACCTAGTAAGAGACGATCACCTCCAATGTTAAGAAATATAAAACCCCCCAACTCCTAAAAAAAGAGTCAGATCAAAACAAAAAGTACACCATTAGAACCGCCTTGTCCGAATCCTCTATAAAGGAAACTTACCGCCCTTTGGCTTGAATAACAAAGAAAATATATTGGCTTGAAAATCAAGAAAATAGACTTTTACTACGTTAGTCTCCACAAACGGGATATTTTTTTCTTTCCGCTTTTTTTTCCTGCTCAGCTAGCTGGGCACTGGAAAATCATAGAGAGTTGTATAATAGCTCATTTTAAAGGCAATTGCAACATCTAGTCACTTTAGTAATTAAAAATAAAATACTTTTTAAAGTAGAATCAATTTTGTCAAAAAAATTGCATTTTTGATGTATTTTCATACTGCAGTCTTTTCAAAGATATTTGAATTTTGAAGCAATAAAACAGTTCATGGTAATGAACTCTATAGTAATAATAGCTACTTGTCTCAATAGTAACCGAAACTCCTGGAACCAAAATTTTCTTTTTTGGCTTAATCGCTAAAATTATTATGTAAACTGCAAAAATATTTATGATGCCTAATCAGTAATAGTATTTTTTTAATTTAAACAACAAAAATACATGAAAATTCTAAAATTAGTTTTGCTTTTTGTCTCCTGTAAGAAATATTTTTTTCATCTCAGTTCAAATTTATTATTGTATCCTGGAACCAAACTTTTTTTGGTTTGTAACCCGTAAAGTACATATCTCCATATTATTGTCTCATAATTGCAATTATTTTAGTTTTCAGTCCAAAATCGCTAAACTTATTATGTAAACTGCAAAAATATTTATGGTGTCTAACCAATAATAATAATTTTGTAATTCAAACAAGATAAATACCTGAAAATTTTAAAATTAGTTTTTTTTTATGCTAGGTTTTAGATACTCGACACGGGATTTTGTGTACTTAATAATTTTAAAACTTGAAAAAATATGGTCTCACGCGAATGGAAAAAAAGAAAGAATAACCAAAAACAATATCAAAATAGAGAAATCCAAATTTCTACTAATAAAAAACTTTACTAAACGAAAAAAAAGCTAACATCCTGAAATATCAGAAAAGTTTATTTAAAAGAGATAAAAATGCTACCGAACGCAATAAAGCTCGAGCACGCATAAGGATTGCTACTAAGATGTCTTGTGATCCAGGATTTAAGAAAATGAAATATGACAGAGCAAAACAGAGGTATGTTATGGATCAGGGGTATCGAGAAAGGAAAATTGAGACAGCCAAACAAAAGAGCAAGGAACGGTATGATAACGATATAGATTACCGAAACAAACATAAGAAAAAAGTTGCTACCAGAATAATGGGTAGATACTGGGGTGACAAAAGCTATAATGAAAAAATTAAATTCTCTGCGAGGTTGTACCGAAGAACGCATAAGGACAAAGGGAAAAATTATATTCAGAAATAAAAGAAGATGGCAAAAATGCAGGCTGATCTTTGTAAGTTGAGAAACATTTTACGCATGTTTTATCGGGATCACGTAAAGTATTCAAAATTACAGATTAAAATTCTCTTTGAAAGAGCGGATGCTGTTGAAAAGTCGGCTAGAAATGCTTTGGCAAAGCTTCATAGCAATATCCAAAAGAAATGTTGTCAGTTTAACGAAAAGCTTCCAAGGTATGGATTGGCAACTGCGGAACAGTTTATTGATACAATGGAAAATGTTGGACAACACAGTAAATATACGGAGGCGTACTTCTTAGAAAATTCGTATATTCATTTTGGAAGGAGCAATTGCAGTTTATGTCGCAGCAATAAAAATATATATACAAGCATACCTATCAACAGCGAAGGAAAAGCAATGTTTTTCAATTATGGCGAAAACGAGCCTGTTAGGGTTATTAGTAAATGTGTTTGTAAGACTAATGATTTAGAACAAATTCCTGGAACACCAACTCAAGAAAAAAGCATTTCTAACTGTGTTTTAAACAGTCCTTTTAGTTCTACTGAATATTTGGCAAAAAATTCTCTGTTTAGTAGAACAAACTGTCCTGAAAAGTACGAGACAACTATTGAAAAAATGCTCTAAAACTAGATCTGACAAGGAAATTATGATGGCTGAAGTCATCTATAACAATCTGAGTAAACATTCAAAACCAAAAATTGGGCAGCAGGTTACTTGGAAATGTCACCCTGATATCTGCAAGCTCTATCCGACGGATATTGAATTATGTCAAATTCTTTTTGATATCCTTGAAAATAATATAGCATTAAAATTTTCAACTGACAAAGTGGTTAATTTCTACCTTGGCGGCTTGGAATACTGTGAAATCAATTACAGGGACACAAGAAAGCATTGGCATTCGTTATACTGTAGCCCAAATGAGGGATGTCAGAGCTATTTGCGTTCTCTAAGGGCACTAGCTCCACATTTTCCTGTCTTGAACTGTTTCATTAATAGCGTATATAAGGCAGTGTCAAAATGTAAGATTATACAACATATTAATCTAATAAAAGTCGAGGGCTCGTACATGGAACTAAGTCATTATATAGAAGAAGTGTCAAGTAGTTATAATAAAGAACGACCTCTTGCCTATGCTATATTTTATTGGCCACTTAACTATAGTATAGGTTAATCAAGTTTGCATAATCCGGGTTGCAGCGGTAGCTAGCAACCTAGTAAGAGACGATCACCTCCAATGTTAAGAAATATAAAACCCCCCAACTCCTAAAAAAAAGAGTCAGATCAAAACAAAAAGTACACCATTAGAACCGCCTTGTCCGAATCCTCTATAAAGGAAACTTACCGCCCTTTGGCTTGAATAACAAAAAAAATATATTGGCTTGAAAATGAAGAAAATAGACTTTTACCACGTTATTCTCCACAAACGTTATTCCCTTGGCTTGAACAGTAAGGGAAATATATTGGGTTGAAAATCAAGAAAAGTGGCAGCTACTACAACATTCGGCCTAAACGGGATATTTTTTTTCTCTTTTGTTTCCAGAGATAGTTTGGCACTGGAACATCGTAGATAGTTGTTCAATGGCTCATTTTAAAGGAAATTAATTGGGTTAAAAATCTATAGTTATAATAAAGAACGACCTTTTGCCTATACTAAATTTTATAGGCCACTTAACTATAGTTTAGGTAATCCAGGTTGCAGCGGTAGCTAGCAACCTAGTAAGAGACGATCACGTCCAATGTTTTACAGTAAAGAACGAACCTTAGCCCATAGTAAAAGACGATCATTAGAAGAACAAACCATTGCATACATTGGACTTAGTTAGATGCCTGATTTTTTTAGAGTTACAATAAGGAACGAACTGAACCCATAGTAACTTAATTATTAAATCAAATGGTTCGTGGTCATAATAAAGAGCTGTTTAATGGCTCATTTTAAAGGAAACTGCTGTATATAGAAACCTTTTTTAATTAACAAAATTAATTTTTGTTATAAAACAAATTCTTACGATATGGTAAAGAACTAACTCTAGGCGATAGTAACTAATTTAATATATCCGGGTTGCAGCGGTAGCTAGCAACCTAGTAAGAGACGATCACGTCCAATGTTAAGAAATATAAAAACCCATAGTTCTTAAAAAAAGAGTCAGATCAAAACAAAAAGTACACCATTAGAACCGCCTTGTCCGAAACCCCTGCATAGTAAAATTTCTGTCCCTTGGCTTGAACAGCAGGGGAAATATATTGGCTTGAAAATCAAGAAATGTGGCAGCTACTACAACATTCTGCCTAAACGGGATATTTTTTTCTTTTTTTTTTCTTTTTTTCTTTTTTCTTTTCCACAGATAGCTTGGCACTGGAACATCGTAAAGGGTTGTTCAATAGCGCATTTTCAAGGAAATTAATTGGGTTAAAAATCTATAGTAACTAAAATAAATTATTTCTAAAAGAGAATAAATTTTTCCACCAAAAACTGCATTTTTGATGTCTTTTCACACTGCAGTCTTTCAAACATAATCGTATACCAGCGGTAAGAATTGAACCCACGCCTCTGAAGAGACTGGTGGCTAACACCAGTGCCTTGGACCACTCGGCCAGGCTGCCTCTCATAAATAAATATATATGTGAATTTGGGTTGCAGCAGTAGCTAGCAACCTAGTAATAGACGATCAGTCCAATGCTAAGAAATATAAAAACCCAAAACTCCTAAAAATAGAGTCAGATCAAAACAAAAGTACATCATTAGAAATACCTTGTCTGAAACCCTACTAGATAAATAATGAACGTCATCATAGTTTTATATTAGAGCTATGACGTGAATAGAGTGACGTCATAATTAGTATATAAGGAAAGTCAAAACTGAAAATTCTCTCATTCTTGATTAGAATAATGGTTAGATCGAAGCAAGCTATACGCAATTTGAAGAAAGAGTACTACACAAACAACAGAGCTAGTATCTTGAAAAGAGAAAAGCAAAGGTATTCAACCGACCAGGCGTATCGAGAAGTAAAAATTGAGAGAGCAAAACAAAGGTATTCAACCGACGGGTTGCAGCGGTAGCTAGCAACCTAGTAAGAGACGATCACGTCCAATGTTAAGAAATATAAAAACCCATAGTTCCTAACAAAGGAGTCAGATCAAAACAAAAAGTACACCATTGGAACCGCCTTTTCCGAAACCCCTGTATAGGAAACTTTCTGTCCCTTGGCTTGAACAGCAAGGGAAATATATTGGCTTGAAAATCAAGAAAATTGACTTTAACCACGTTATTCTCCCCAAACGGGATATTTTTTTTCTTTTTTCTTTTTTTTTTCTTTTCCACAGATAGCTTGGCACTGGAACATCGTAGAGGGTTGTTAAATAGCTCATTTTAAAGGAAATTAATTGGGTTAAAAATCTATGGTAACTAAAATAAATTATTTCTAAAAGAGAATAAATTTTTCCACCAAAAACTGCATTTTTGATGTCTTTTCACACTGCAGTCTTTCAAACATAATCGTATACCAGCGGTAAGATTTGAACCCACGCCTCCGAAGAGACTGGTGGCTAACACCAGTGTCTTGGACCACTCGGCCAGGCTACCTCTCATAAATAAATATATATGTGAATTTGGGTTGCAGCAGTAGTTTACAGTAAGGACTGAAGTCTATTCGTAGCATTGATCCGGGTTGCAGTGGTAGCTAGCAACCTAGTAAGAGACGATCAAGTCCAATGTTAAGAAATATAAAAACCCATAACTCCTAAAAATAAGAGTCAGATCAAAATAAAAAGTAACCATTAGAACCACCTTGTCAAAAATACCTGTATAGGAAACTTGCAATGGAAGTCACATTAAAAGACAATCGTTGGAATAACAAACTATTGCATACATTGGACTTAGTTCGCTACCTGATTCCTTAAGAGTCGTCTCTCACTACTCCAGAGAAGAAAAAGCCGTAGGCTTTTTCCTGTTTGTAATCAGGTTTTAAATAATCTGATTTGTCCATCCGGGTTGCAGCGGTAGTCCGGGTTGCAGTGGTATAATAAAGAACGACCTCTTGCCTGTACTAAATTCTATACGCCACTTAATCCGGGTTGCAGCGGTAGCTAGCAACCTAGTAAGAGACGATCACGTCAAATTTAAAGAAATATAAAAACCCATAGTTCCTAAAAAGGAGTAAGATCAAAACAAAAAGTACACCTTTAGAACCGTCTTGTCCGAAACCCCTGTATAGAAAACTTTCTGTCGCTTGGCTTGAACAGCAAGGGAAATATATTGGCTTGAAAATCAAGAAAAGTGGCAGCTATTACAACATTCTGCCTAAACGGCATATTTTTTTCTTTTTTTTATTAAAGAACGATCATTGGCAGATTTATATGCTCTACTAACTGAACCACCGATGCTTGTATATTATCTGGGTTTCTTTTTTTCTTTCTTTCTTTTCCACAGATAGCTTGGTACTGGAACATCGCAGAGATTTGTTCAATTGCTCATTTTAAAAATAATTAAAAAATGGACCGATAGAGTTCATCATAATTTACAGTATCCGGGTTGCAGCGTCAGCTAGCAACCTAGTAAGAGACGATCACGTCCAATGTTAAGAAATATAAAAACCCATAGTTCTTAAAAAAAGAGTCAGATCAAAACAAAAAGTACACCATTAGAACCGCCTTGTCCGAAACCCCTGCATAGTAAAATTTCTGTCCCTTGGCTTGAACAGCAAGGGAAATATATTGCCTTGAAAATCAAGAAAAGTGGCAGCTACTACAACATTCTGCCTAAACGGGATATTTTTTTCTTTTTTTCTTTTTTTTTCTTTTTTTGTATCCAGATATAGCTTGGCACTGGAACATCGTAGAGGGTTGTTCAATAGCTCATTTTAAAGTAAATTAATTGGGTTAAAAATATATAGTAACTAAAATAAATTATTTATAAAAGAGAATAAATTTTTCCACCAAAAACTGCATTTTGATGTCTTTTCACACTGCAGTCTTTCAAACATAATCGTATACCAGCGGTATTATAATAAAGAATTTTCCCACACCGGGAATCGAACCCTGGCCCGTTAAGTGAAAGTTAACTATCCTAGGCACTAAACCATATGGGACCATTAAGAAGTATGATTTAAGAGCCATATGCATATTATTATTTCACCATACCAATTATAATAAGGCCAAAACAAAATCGTCGACTTGCAACCTTACTTTTGACACATTAGTTAAATCTTCATCAGACTTAAAAAATGTTTTGCTAGTTTTACATGAAAGAACGAACCTTAGCCCATAGTAGCAGAAATAAGAATATCTAGGTTGCAGCGGTAGTTAGCAACCTATTACACAATCCGGGTTTAAGTGGTAGCTAGCAACCTAGTAAGAAACTTCAAATTAAAAGATGATCATTAGAAAAACAAACAATTGCTTATATTGGACTTAGTTAGCTGCCTGATTCTTTGAGTTTTTATAATAAACAACGACCTCTTGCCTCTACTAAATTTTATAGGCCACTTAACTATAGTGTAGGCTAGTACAGTTATATTTAAGGCCAATATATTAAAATTTTCCATTAAAAGACGACCATTGGAATAAAAACCCATTACATATATTTGATTTAGTTATCCGGGTTTTACATTATAATAAAGAACGACCTGTTGCCTATACTAAATTTTATACGCCACTTAATTATAACATAGGTTAGTAAATCAACCGATTGCTTGGCACTGGAACATCGTAAAGAGTTGTTCAATGGCTCATTTTAAAAGAAATTAATGGGGTTAAAAACCTTTTACAATTAAAACAAATTATATTTATTACATTAAGAAATTTTAATTATGTTCCTTAAAAAATCATTATAATAAAGAAAGACCTCTTGCCTATACTAAATTTTATACGCCACATAATTATAGTTACAGTAAGGACCGAAGTTCAATGGTTAGTAAGTAAGTTCAAGGACGAAGTTCAATGGTTACAGTAAGGACCGAAGTCTATCTTCAGTCCATCATATTCGGTCCAAGTCTATCATAGTAACTGATACAACAGGGGAAAGAAAAAGAGGTCTATGGTGTATCTGACGTCATTATAATGATTACATAAAGGATTGATACCGTAAATGAGAATTTTGTAAGTATTATCGTATGTAAGTATGTAAGAATAGAGGAAGATGGGTAACGTATTCTAAGTTTGGCTTTCCTTGTCCTACAAAGAAACGAACAGGATTATATGACATCCTTGACTGCTTGGCTTATGGCACAGACCGTAAAAAGCCAAGAAAAAGAATATATCATCTGCTTCGAAGAGATGACGAGCGTTATATAACAGACTATTCTTCTGCGTTACTAATTGCTAATCAAGCAAACATTGATGTTCAATATATTGGCCATTTGGGCTCTAAATGGCCGTATTACATTACCGATTACATGACTAAACCAGAGAGTGTCAAAAAAGAAGAAAAGTGGGAGGAATTAATTTAAAAGGCGTAACATTGGAGTAACAAAGCATTGCAAACCTTGGACTTAGTCAGGTACTTGATTGTTTGAGGTTCGTCTCTTAGTATTTCAAAGAAGAAACAGCCGTAGGCCTTTTCCTGTTGGTAATCCGGGTTGCAGCGGTAGGTAGCAACCTAGTAAGAGGGGATCATGTCCAATGTTAAGAAATATAAAAACCCCTAACTCTTAAGAAAATAGTCAGATCAAAAAAAAAGTACACCATTAGAACCGCCTTGTTCAAAACCCCTATAAAGGAAACTTACCGCCCTTTGGCTTGAATAACAAAGAAAATATATTGGCTTGAAAATCAAGAAAAATGACTTTAACCACGTTATTTTCCACAAACGGGATATTTTTTTCTTTCTTCTTCTTCTTTTCCACAGATAGCTTGGCACTGGAACATTGTAGAGAGTTGTTCAATGGCTCATTTTAAAGGAAATCTCTAGATCTAGTGCTATTTGTACTTATTTTTTTTTGTTAATTATTTTTTACGAAAAACATAATTTTTTATATACAATATTGATCAATGACGTCATAGTCGTTTGATGTAGTTAGTACATAAAGGCTCGATCATCGAATTTAAGCTGAAACTAAGTAAAGGACAATTATGCCTTCATATATTCAGAGTGATGTATAAGATTTCCCATAACATCTGTAAACTGTTCCACAGTTGCCGGTCCATACCTTGGAAGCATACTATGAAGTTTTGCGAAATCATCTCTAGCTGACTTTTCAACAAAATCCATTCTTTCAGAGATAATTTTAATCTTTAATTTTGAATATTTTTCGTAATCCCGGTAAAACATTCGTAAAATTTTTCTCAATTTACAAAGATCAGCCTGTGTGTTCTTTGCAGCTTGTGTAAACTGCAAAAATATCCATCGTATCCGAGCAATAGTTTGAATATTTCAATTCAAGCTAGAAAAATACCTTAAAATGTTAAAATTAGTTTTATTTTTGGTGAGGTTCTAACTACCAGATGTGGGTTTTACTATGTATTTTCACACCAAAAAATTCAATATTTTAATATATTTTATTTTTCAGTTTAGAATCGCTAAAGTTATTATGTAAACTGCAAAATATTTATGATATCTGAGCAATAATTTTAATCTTTTCATTCAAACTAACAAAATACCTGAAAATTTAAAAATTGGTTTTATTTTTTGTTAGGTTATGGGTACTCGATACGAGTCTTTTCTAGGCAATTTAGATATATTGACCTTACGAAAAAGAGCGAGGTGAAGAGGACACTGAGAAGGTATGAGGAGCTTGAAAAGCTTGCTAAAAACGATTCACAGAGTAGTGATTTGTACATTACCCACTGGGTTATTAATATCTACCCTAAAAGACAGGAACATATGGATAATATCAGTCTTTTTCAGTTACTGTCTTGGTGCGAACGGGAGCGCAATGGTTCTGATGAAAATATGATGTTAACTGACGGGTCCTTCTACCTCAGAAAAAGGCTTTTTAAACCGTATATCATACAGCACAGAAAGATAAACCCACTTGAAACTTACGAGAATAAAAATTCTTACTATTGAGATCTTTTAAAATTGTTTAAACCTTGGCGAAATGAAAATGAACTAGTAGTCAGTGGAAATAGCAACTACGAAACCTACTGTGTTGAAAGTGTAAACTATCCCGACATGGTAGCTTACCACGAATAATTTTTTGTTGTTTTTACATTAAAGAACGATCTTCAGTCCATAGTAACTGAAGTGTTATAAGGAACCATTATATAGATGATACTTACAGTAATCAAAGGTTTATATGTATAGGGCGACATAATGTTTGTAGTGACAGTTAGCTATCTGGGCTATGATGTCATTTTCTCTCAGAGACGAGCTACTTATCTCTCATCATATATATTTTAAATATCCAAATACAATAACTTGTAACAGTAAAGTGGGTACTGCCACGTCTAGAAAAATTCGGGACTGAGGTTCGGTCCTAGCTGTTGCAAGGATTACAGTAAATAATATCGTTATCGTGATGTTCCTAAGAACTAATGAGATTAGTTTGCTTACCCGCAAACGATCCTGCGGGTCTTCATTCAGCAAACTAATTTCAAGTGGTTGATTTTTTTGAAAATAAGGAATACCACATTAAGTTTGCCGTAGAGAATATCCGGGTTTCAGCGGTAGCTAGCAACCTAGTAAGAGACGATGACGTCCAATGTTAAGAAATATAAAAACCCCTAACTCTTAAAATTAGAGTCAGATCAAAACAAAAAGTACACCATTAGAACAGCCTTGTCCAAAATCCCAATAAAGGAATCTTACCACCCTTTGGCTTGAATAACAAAGAAAATATATTGGCTTGAAAATCAAGAAAATTGACTTTAACAACGTGATTTTCCACAAACGGGATATTTTTTCTTTCTGCTTTTTTTTTCTCCTCAGCTAGCTGTTCACTGGAAAATCATAGAGAGTTGTATAATAGCTCATTTTAAATCCGGGTTGCAGCGGTAGCTAGCAACCTAGTAAGAAATGATCACGTCCAATGTTAAGAAATATAAAAACCCATAGTTCCTAACAAAGGAGTCAGATCAAAACAAAAAGTACACCATTAGAACCGCCTTGTCTGAAACCCCTGTATAGGAAACTTTCTGTCCCTTGGCTTGAATAGCAAGGGAAATATATTGGCTTAAAAATCAAGAAAAGTGGCAGCTACTACAACATTCTGCCTAAACGGGATATTTTTTTTTCTTTTTTTTTCTTTTCCACAGATACCTTGGCACTGGAACATCGTAGAGAGTTGTTCAATAGCTCATTTTAAAGGAAATTAGTTGGGTTAAAAGCCTTTTGTAACTAAAATAAATTATTTCTAAAAGAGAATAAATTTTTCCACCAAAAACTGCATTTTTGATGTCTTTTCACACTGCAGTCTTTCAAACATATAATAAAGAACGACCTCTTGCCTATACTAAATTTTATACGCCACTTAATTATAGTATAGGTTAGTAATTCAACAGTTATAATAAAGATCGAACTCTTCCCTATACTTACTTGCATAGGCAACTTCACTATAGTGAAGATTACAGTATTTATATTATACATCATTATAAATTATAAAAGGTTTGAATGTTCGAAGATTATAGAGTTAAAAGAAAGACGATCACTGAAATAACAAACCATTCCATACATTGGACTTAGTTAGCTACTTGATTGTTTGAGTTTCGTCTCTTACTATTTAAAAGAAGAAAAAGCCGTAGGCTTTTTCCTGTTTTTATTTATAGTTAAAAAACGAACTCAAGTCCAAAGAAACTGAACACTGTGGTTCATTCATATTATCTTCATTATTTTAGCTAGAATGTAAATAAACAAGTTTCTTTTTTTAATTTTAAATTGAAAAGATAGTGCTTTTAATTCAACATATTAAAAGTTCTCCCCGACGGGGAATTTATAATAAAGAACGAACTTTAGCCTATACTAACTGAAATGTTTATGATAAATATTATCCGGGTTTCATTGGTAGCTAGCAACCTAGTAAGCAACGATCACGTCCAATGATAAGAATCCGGGCTGCAGCGGTAGCTAGCAACCTAGTAAGAGACGATCACGCCTTATAGTAAAAACTAAAGTAACCCATAAATCCTGAAAAAAGATTAAGATTAAAACAAGAAGTATACTATTAGAACCGCCTTGTTAAAAAATTACTATATAGAATGATCTCTCACGAATAGTAACTGACATATGGTGGTTCCAGTGGTAGCAGAAGTATAATAAAGAACGACATCTAGCCTATGTTAACTTTTCATAGGCTAGTATGGGATTATGTAATTTTCATAGGTTTCATGGATGAAAAGATGGGTGGAATCTAGTAAAGTAATAAAAGAACAAACAGTGGCACATATTAGACTTAGTAAGTTGCCTGACTCTCTGAAGTTCGTCTTTTACTATTCCAAATAAGAACAGGTAAGAAGTTTTTCCTGTTTGTGACTTTTATATCGTATCAATCCGGGTTGCAGCAGTTTTATCCTGGCTACAGAAGTACCTAGCAATCCGGGTTGCAGCAGTATCCGGGTTGCAGCGGTAGCTAGCAACCTAGTAAGAGACGATCACGTCCAATGTTAAGAAATATAAAAACCCCTAGCTCCTAAAAAAGGAGTCAGATCAAAACAATCCGGGTTGCAGCGGTAGCTAGCAACCTAGTAAGAGACGATCACCTCCAATGTTAAGAAATATAAAACCCCCCAACTCCTAAAAAAAGAGTCAGATCAAAACAAAAAGTACACCATTAGAACCGCCTTGTCCGAATCCTCTATAAAGGAAACTTAACGCCCTTTGGCTTGAATAACAAAGAAAATATATTGTCTTGAAAATCAAGAAAATTGACTTTGGTTCCAGGGGTAGCTGCAAGATATCTAGATTGTATTAGTATCCGGGTTGCAGCGGTAGCTAGCAAACTAGTAAGAGACGATCAGTCCAATGCTAATTATGATAAAGAACAAATTATAAACTTAGTTAGCTGTTTGATTCTTTGAGGATCGTTTCTTACTATTCCAAAGAAGAAAAAACCGTAGGCTTTTTCTTGTTTGTAATCCGTGTTGCTTATAATAAGGAACAAACTCTTGCCTATTCTATGCTGTATAGGTAACTTAACTACAGAATATGCTTGTATATCCGGGTTGCAGCGGTAGCTAGCAACCTAGTAAGAGACGATCACGTCCAATGTTAAGAAATATAAAAACCCATAGTTCCTAACAAAGGAGTCAGATCAAAACAAAAAGTACACCATTAGAACCGCCTTTTCCGAAACCCCTGAATAGGAAACTTTCTGTCTCTTGGCTTGAACAGCAAGGGAAATATATTGGCTTGAAAATCAAGAAAAGTGGAAGCTACTACAACATTCTGCCTAAACAGGATATTTTTTTTTCTTCTTTTTCTTTCTTTTCCACAGATAGCATGGCACTGGAACATCGTAGAGGGTTGTTCAATAGCTCATTTTAAATGAAATTAATTGGGTTAAAAATCTATAGTAACTAAAATAAATTATTTCTATAAGAGAATAAATTTTTCCACCAAAAACTGAATTTTTGATGTCTTTTCACACTGCAGTCTTTCAAACATAATCGTATACCAGCGGTAAGATTTGAATTTATAGTATTACAATAAAGAACGATCTCTCTCCCATACTAACTGATATATGGTGGTTCCAGGTGTAGTTACATAAAGGACGAATATAGCTCATCATAAATGGTGTTTGTCAATTATCCGGGTTGTTTACAGTAAAGAACGGTCTCTCATCTATAGTAACTGTTATATGGTAGTTCCAGGGGTAGTTACTTGAGGTTCGTCTCTTACTATTTCAAAGAATTATAATAAAGAACGAACTCTTTCCTATGCTAACCTATATAGGCCACTTGACTATAGCATATGCTTGTACAGTTATATTCAAAGTCAATATATTATCCGGGTTGCAGTCGTAGCTAGCAGCCTAGTAAGAGACGATCACGTTCCATAGTAAAAATTAGTCACCAATAACTCCTGAAAAAAGATTCAGATCAAGACAAAAAGTATACTTAGAACCGTCTTATTCAAAACCACAATAAAGCAAACTTACCGTCCCTTGGCTTGAATAACAAGGAAAATCTGTTGGCTTGAAATATAATAAAGATCGAATTTTTTCCTATATTAATATGTATAGGCAACTTAACTATAATATAGGCTTGTATAGTTATATTTAAAGTCCAGATATTACAAAATGCAGAGCTCTGACATCCGGATTGCACGGTAGGTAGCAATCCGGGTTGCAGCGGTAGCTAACAGCCTATTAAGAGACGATCACGTCCAATTTTAAGAAATATAAAAACCAATAACTTCTTAAAAGAAAAGTCGGATCAAAACAAAAAGTACACCATTAGAGCCGCCATGTCTGAAACCACTGTATAGGAAACTTTATGTCATTTAGCTTGAACAGCAAGGCAAATATATTGGCTTGAAAATATAGAAGCGGCAGCTACTACAGCATTCTGCATAAACGGCATCTTTTTTTTTCTTTCTTTTCCACAGATAGCTTGGCACTGGAAAATCGTAGAGAGTTGTTCAATGGCTCATTTTAAAGGAAAGTAATTGGGTTAAAAACCTTTTGTAACTAAAACAAATTATTTTTAAAACAGGATAAATTTTTCCACTAAAAACTGTATTTTTGATGTCTTTTCATACTGCTGTTTTTTCAAAGATATCCGGGTTGCAGCGGTAGCTAGCAACCTAGTAAGAGACGATCACGCCCCATAGTAAATACTAAAGTAACCCATAGATCCTGAAAAAAGAGTCAGATCGAAACAAAAAGTACAACATTAGAGCCACCTTGTCAGAAAACCCTACATAGGAAACTTACCGCCCTTTGGCTTGAATAACAAAGAAAATATATTGGCTTGAAAATCAAGATATATGACTTTAACCACGTTATTCTCCACAAACGGGATATTTATTTTTTGTTTCTTTTCCACAGATAGCTTGGCACTGGAACATCGTAGAGAGTTGTTCAATAGCTCTTTTTAAAGGAAATTAATTGGGTTAAAAATCTTTAGTAACTAAAATAAATTATTTCTAAAGGAAAATAAATTTTTCCACCAAAAACTGCATTTTTGATGCCTTTTCATGCTGCAGTTTTTTCAAAGATATTTGATTTTTGTACATAAATCATAATTGTATACCAGCGGTAAGATTTGGACCCACGCCTCCAAAGAGACTGGTGGCTAACACCAGCGCCTTGGACCACAAATCCGGGTTGCAGCGGTAGCTAGCAACCTAGTAAGAGACGATCACGTCCAATGTTAAGAAATATAAAAACCCATAGTTCCTAACAAAGGAGTCAGATCAAAACAAAAAGTAAACCATTATCCGGGTAGCAGCGGTAGCTAGCAACCTAGTAAGAGACGATCACGTCCAATGTTAAGAAATATAAAAACCCCTAACTCCTAGAAAAATAGTCAGATCAAAACAAAAAGTACACCATTAGAACCGCCTTGTCCGAAACCCCTATAAGGGAAACTTAACACCCTTTGGCTTGAATAACAAAGAAAATATATTGGCTTGAAAATCAAGAAAATTGACTTTAACCACGTTATTCTGCACAAACGGGATATTTTTTTCTTTCTTTTGTTTCCAGAGATAGTTTTGCACTGGAACATCGTAGAGAAGTGTTCAATGGCTCATTTTAAATGAAATCTCTAGATCTAGTGCCTTTTGCACTTAATTTTTTTTATTAATTATTTTTCACGAACAACTTAATTTTGTATATACAATATTGATCAATGACGTCATAGTCGTCGGATGTAGTAAATAAGGGCTCGATAATCGAATTTATGCTGAAACTAAGTAAAGGTCAATTATGCCTCCATATATTCACAGTGATGTATAAGATTTCCCATTACATCTGTAAACTGTTCCACAGTTGCCGGTCCATACCTTGGAAGCTTTTCACTAAAAATGCAACATTTCTTTTCGATATTACTATGAAGTTTTGCGAAAGTATCTCTAGCTGACTTTTCAACAAAATCTATTCTTTCAGAGATAATTTTAATCTTTAATTTTGAATATTTTTCGTAATCCCGGTAAAACAGTCGTAAAATTTTTTCAGTTTACAAAGGTCAGCCTGTGCGTTCTTTGCAGCTTGTGTAAACTGCAAAAATATCCATGGTATCCGAGCAATAGTTTGAATATTTCAATACAAGCTGGAAAAATACCTTAAAATGTTAAAATTAGTTTTATTTTTGGTTAGGTTCTAACTACCCAATGTGGGATTGACTATGTATTTTCAGACCATCCGGGTTGCAGCGGTAGCTAGCAACCTAGTAAGAGACGATCACGTCCAATGTTAACAAATATAAAAACCCATAGTTCTTAAAAAAAGAGTCAGATCAAAACAAAAAGTACACCATTAGAACCGCCTTGTCCGAAACCCCTGCATAGTAAAATTTCTGTCCCTTGGCTTGAACAGCAAGGGAAATATATTGGCTTGAAAATCAAGAAAAGTGGCAGCTACTACAACATTCTGCCTAAACGGGATATTTTTTTCTTTTTTTTTTCTTTTTTTTTCTTTTTTCTTTTCCACAGATAGCTTGGCACTGGAACATCGTAAAGGGTTGTTCAATAGCGCATTTTAAAGGAAATTAATTGGGTTAAAAATCTATAGTAACTAAAATAAATTATTTCTAAAAGAGAATAAATTTTTCCACCAAAAACTGCATTTTTGATGTCTTTTCACACTGCAGTCTTTCAAACATAATCGTATACCAGCGGTAAGAATTGAACCCACGCCTCTGAAGAGACTGGTGGCTAACACCAGTGCCTTGGACCACTCGGCCAGGCTGCCTCTCATAAATAAATATATATGTGAATTTGGGTTGCAGCAGTAGCTAGCAACCTAGTAATAGACGATCAGTCCAATGCTAAGAAATATAAAACCCAAAACTCCTAAAAATAGAGTCAGATCAAAACAAAAGTACATCATTAGAAATACCTTGTCTGAAACCCTACTAGATAAATAATGAACGTCATCATAGTTTTATATTAGAGCTATGACGTGAATAGAGTGACGTCATAATTAGTATATAAGGAAAGTCAAAACTGAAAATTCTCTCATTCTTGATTAGAATAATGGTTAGATCGAAGCAAGCTATACGCAATTTGAAGAAAGAGTACTACACAAACAACAGAGCTAGTATCTTGAAAAGAGAAAAGCAAAGGTATTCAACCGACCAGGCGTATCGAGAAGTAAAAATTGAGAGAGCAAAACAAAGGTATTCAACCGACCAGGCGTATCGAGAAGTAATAATTGAGAGAGCAAAATTACAATAAAGATCGAACTCTTCCCTATACTAACTTGCATACGCAACTTCACTGTAGTTAAGATTACAGTATTTATATTATACATCATTATAGATTATAAAAGGTTCATATTGAAGATTATAGAGTTAAAAATTTTCCCACACCTAGAATCGAACCCGAGCCTGTTAAGTGAAAGTTAACTATCCTAGCCACTAGACCATATGGAACCATAAAGAAGTATGATTTAAGATCCATATGCATATTATTATTTCACCATACCAATTATAATAAGGCCAAAACAAAATCGTCGACTTTCTACAGTAAAGAACGATCTCTCAACCATAGTAACTGATAAATTATAATAAAGAATGACCACTTGCCTATACTAAATCTTATACGCCACTTAATTATAGTATAGGTTAGGAATTTTATAGTAAAGAACGACCTCTTGCCTATACTAAATTTTATACGCCACTTAACGATAGTATAGGTTAGTAATTTCACAGATAGCTTGGCACTGGAACATCGTAGAGAGTTGTTCAATTTCTCATTTTAAAGGAAACTAATGGGGTTAAAATTTTTTTTAAGTAAAACAAATTATCTTTAAAATAGAATTACAATAAAGAACGACATTTTGCCCATGTTAACTGAAACATATATAATAAAGATCAAACTCTTCCCTATACTAACTTGCATGCGCAGCTTCACTATAGTTAAGATTTTATAATAAAGAACGACCTCTTGCCTATACTAAATTTTATACCCCACTTAATTATAGTATAGGTTATCCTGGTTGAAGCGGTAGCTAGCAACCTAGTAAGAGACGATCACGTCCAATGTTAAGAAATATAATCCGGGTTGCAGCGGTAGCTAGCAACCTAGTAAGAGACGATCACGTCCAATGTTAAGAAATATAAAAACCCATAGTTCCTATGCAAAGGAGTCAGATCACAACAAAAAGTACACCATTAGAACAGCCTTGTCCGAAACCCCTGTATAGTAAACCTGTATAGTAAAAAATGCTTACTATGGAGATCTTTTAAAATTGTTTAAACCTTGGCGAAATGAAAATGAACTAGTAGTCAGTGGAAATAGCAACTACGATACCTACTGTGTTGAAAGTGTAAACTATCCCGACATGGTAGATTACCACGAAAAATTTGTTGTTAAGAGGAAAAGCGATATAGAATTTGAAGAATTACATTAAAGAACGATCATTGAAATAACAAACCATTGCATACATTGGAATTAATTAGCTACTTGATTGTTTGAGGTTCGTCTCTTACTATTTCAAAGAAGAAAAAGCCGTAGGCTTTTTCCTGTTTGTAATCAGGTTCGATATTATTACATTAAGGAACGAACTGTAGCCCATAGCAAAAGAAGTAATAAAATTACATTAAAAGACAATCATGGGAATGACAAATCCGGGTTGCAGTGTTATAATAAAGAACGAACATTTTACCGATTATCTACTAATAACCATATATGACGTAATAAGTGACATGACGTAATATCTAAAACCTATTGTGTACTAATAACCATATATGAATTAATTACCGATACAGTAAAGAACGATCTCTCTCCCATAGTAACTGAGATGTTACATTAAAAGACGATCATTGGAATAAAAATTTATTGCATGCATTGGACTTAGTTAGCTACTTGATCGTTTGAGGTTCGTCTCTTACTATTTCAAAGAAGAAAAAGCCGTAGGCTTCTTCCTGTTTGTAATATTTTCCTGTTTTTTTATCAGGGTTACAGCGGTATTTATAATAAAGAACGATCGCCCTTAGTTACCTATGTCTTGTCAAATTAGCTAATTAATTTCACCGGATTTTGTTTTAAAAATAATTCCCACACCGGGATTCGAACCCAAGCTAATTGGTTGAAAGCCAATTATCCTAAGCCACTGGACCATATGAGATACGTGTAGAAAGCTAATTAATTGTTTTATGATATCTTATAGCATAAATTTCATCGGATATAGCTGAAACCTAGTAAAGAACAAACCAAGGCACATAGTAACTAAAACTTTCATCCGGGTTGCAGCGGTAGCTAGCAACCTAGTAAGAGACGATCACGTCCAATGTTAAGAAATATAAAAACCCCTAACTCCTAAAAACAGAGTCAGATCAAAACAAAAAGTACACCATTAGAATCGCCTTGTCCAAAACCCTTAAAAAAGAAACTTACCGCCCTGCGGCTTGAATAACAAAGAAAATATATTGGCTTGATAATCAAGAAAATTGACTTTAACCACGTTATTCTCCACAAACGGGATATTTTTTTCTTTCTTTCTTTTCCACAGATAGCTTGGCACTGGAACATCGTAGAGAGTTGTTCAATGGCTCATTTTAAAGGAAATCTCTACATCTAGCGCTATTTGTACTTAATTTTTTTTTTAATTAATTTTTTTTTACGAAAAACTTAATTTTTTATATACAATATTAATCAATGACGTCATAGTCTTTGGATGTAGTTAGTACATAAAGTCTGGATCATCGAATTAAAGCTGAAACTAAGTAAAGAACAATTATGCCTCCATATATTCACAGTGATCTATAAAATTTCCCATTACATCTATAAACTGTTCCACAGTTGCCGGTTCATACCTTGGAAGCTTTTCACTAAACATGCAACATTTCTTTTGGATATTACTATGAAGTTTTGCGAAAGCATCTCTAGCTGACTTTTCAACAAAATCCATTCTTTCAGAGATAATTTTAATCTTTAATTTTTAATATTTTTCGTAATCCCGGTAAAAAATTCGTAAAATTTTTCTAAATTTACTAAGATCAGCCAGCATTGTTGCCATGTTTTTGGACTTCTGAATATAATTTTTAATTTTGCCCTTATGCGTTCTTTGCGGCTTGTGTAAACTGCAAAATATCCATGGTATCCGAGCAATAGTTTGAATATTTCAATTCAAGCTAGAAAAATACCTGAAAATGTTAAAATTAGTTTTATTTTTAGTTAGGTTCTAACTACCCGATGTGGAATTTACTATGTATTTCCAGACCAAAAAATTCAATTTTTTAATATATTTCATTTTTCAGTTTAGAATCGCTAAAGTTATTATGTAAACTGCAAAAATATTTATGATATATGAGCAATAATTTTAATCTTTTATAATAAAGATCGAACTCTTCCCTATACTAACTTGCATACACAACTTCACTATAGTTAATATTACAGTATTTATATGATACATCATTATAAATTATAAAAGGTTCAAATGTTCGAAGATTATAGAGTTAAAAATTTTCCAGCACCGGGAATCGAACCCGAGCCTGTTAAGTGAAAGTTAACTATCCTAGCCACTACACCATATGGAACCATAAAGAAGTATGATTTAAGAGCCATATGCATATTATTATTTCACCATACCAATTATAATAAGGCCAAAACAAAATAGTCGACATGCGACCTTACATTTGACACATTAGTTAAATCTTCATCAGGCTTAAAAAATGTTTTGCTAGTTTACATGAAAGAACGAACCTTAGCCCATAGTAGCAGAAATAAGAATATCTAGGTTGCAGCAGTAGCTAGCAACCTATTACATAATCCGGGTTTAAGTGGTAGCTAGCAACCTAGTAAGAAACGCCAAATTAAAAGATGATCATTAGAAGAACAAACAATTGCTTATATCGGACTTAGTTAGCTGCCTGATTCTTTGAGGTTCGTCTCTTACTATTCCAAAGAAGAAAAAGCCGTAGGCTTTTTCCTGTTTGTAATAGTACATTAAAAGATAACCATATGTGACGTAATAAGTGATCACATTAAGGGACGATCATTTCAATAATCCGGGTTGCAGCGGTAGCTAGCAACCTAGTAAGAGACGATCATGTCCAATGTTAAGAAATATAAAAACCCATAGTTCCTAAAAAAGGAGTCAGATCAAAACAAAGAGTATACCATTAGAACCACCTTGTCCGAAACCCCTGTATAGGAAACTTTATGTCCCTTGGCTTGAACAGCAAGGGGAATATATTGGCTTGAAAATCAAGAAAAGTGGCAGCTACTACAACATTCTGCCTAAACGGGATATTTTTTTTCTTTTTTCTTTTGTTATCCGGGTTGCAGCGGTAGCTAGCAACCTAGTAAGAGACGATCACGTCCAATGTTAAGAAATATAAAAACCCATAGTTCCTAACAGAGGAGTCAGATCAAAACAAAAAGTACACCATTAGAACCGCCTTGTCCGAAACCCCTGTATAAGAAACTTTCTGTCCCTTGGCTTGAACAGCAAGGGAAATATATTGGCATGAAAATCAAGAAAATTGACTTTAACCACGTTATTCTCCTCAAACGGGATATTTTTTTCTTTTTTCTTTTTTTTTCTTTTTTTTTCCACAGATAGCTTGGCACTGGAACATCGTAGAGGGTTGTTCAATAGCTCATTTTAAAGGAAATTAATTGGGTTAAAAATCTATAGTAACTAAAATAAATTATTTCTAAAAGCGAATAAATTTTTCCACCAAAAACTGCATTTTTGATGTCTTTTCACACTGCAGTCTTTCAAACATAATCGTATACCAGCGGTAAGATTTGAACCCACTCCTCCGAAGAGACTGGTGGCTAACACCAGTGTCTTGGACCACTCGGCCAGGCTGCCTCTCATAAATAAATATATATGTGAATTTGGGTTGTAGCAGTAGCTAGCAACCTAGCAAGAGACGATCAGTCCCATGCTAAGAAATATAACAAAACTCCAAAAAATAGAGTAAGATCAAAACAAAAGTACATCATTAGAACCACCTTGTCTGAAACCCTACTAGATAAATAATGAATGTCGTAGCTTTATATTAGAGCTATGAAGTGAATAGAAAATTTTATAGTAAAGAACGACCTCTTGTCTATGCTAAATTTTATAGGCCACTTAACTATAGTATAGGCTAGTACAGTTATATTTAAAGTCAATATATTAAAAATTATAATAAAGATTACATAAAGTATCGATGTGGTTCATTATAAATTATATACCGGGAATCGAACCCGGACTTGCTACATAAAAGCCACCTATCCTACCCACTAGACCATATGGGACTGTAAAGAGTATGATTTAAGAACCATATACAGATTATTATTTTATCATACCAATTATAATAAGGCCAAAACAAAATCGTCGACTTGCAACCTTACTTTTGACATCCGGGTTGCAGCGGTAGCTAGCAACCTAGTAAGAGACAATCACGTCCAATGTTAAGAAATATAAAAACCCATAGTTCTTAAAAAAAGAGTCAGATCAAAACAAAAAGTACACCATTAGAACCGCCTTGTCCGAAACCCCTGCATAGTAAAATTTCTGTCCCTTGGCTTGAACAGCAAGGGAAATATATTGGCTTGAAAATCAAGAAAAGTGGCAGCTACTACAACATTCTGCCTAAACGGGATATTTTTTTCTTTTTTTCTTTTTTTTTCTTCTTTTGTATCCAGAGATAGCTTGGCACTGTAACATCGTAGAGGGTTGTTCAATAGCTCATTTTAAAGGAAATTAATTGGGTTAAAAATCTATAGTAACTAAAATAAATTATTTCTAAAAGAGAATAAATTTTTCCACCAAAAACTGCATTTTGATGTCTTTTCACACTGCAGTCTTTCAAACATAATCGTATACCAGCTGTATTATAATAAAGATCGAACTCTTCCCTATACTAACTTGCATAGGCAACTTCACTATAGTTAAGATTACAGTATTTATATTATACATCATTATAAATTATAAAAGGTTCAAATGTTCGAAGATTATAGAGTTAAAAATTTTCCCACACCGGGAATCGAACCCTGGCCTGTTAAGTGAAAGTTAACTATCCTAGGCACTAAACCATATGGGACCATTAAGAAGTATGATTTAAGAGCCATATGCATATTATTATTTCACCATACCAATTATAATAAGGCCAAAACAAAATCGTCGACTTGCAACCTTACTTTTGACACATTAGTTAAATCTTCATCAGACTTAAAAAATGTTTTACCAGTCTCCGAAGAGACTGGTGGCTAACACCAGTGCCTTGGACCACTCGGCCAGGTTGCCTCTCATAAATAATATATCCGGGTTGCAGCGGTAGCTAGCAACCTAGTAAGAGACGATCACGTCCAATGTTAAGAAATATAAAAACCCATAGTTCCTAAAAAAAAGAGTCAGATCAAAACAAAAAGTACACCATTAGAACCGCCTTGTCCGAAACCCCTGCATAGTAAAATTTCTGTCCCTTGGCTTGAACAGCAAGGGAAATATATTGGCTTGAAAATCAAGAAAAGTGGCAGCTACTACAACATTCTGCCTAAACGGGATATTTTTTTCTTTTTTTTTCTTTTTTTTTCTTTTTTCTTTTCCACAGATAGCTTGGCACTGGAACATCGTAAAGGGTTGTTCAATAGCGCATTTTAAAGGACATTAATTGGGTTAAAAATCTATAGTAACTAAAATAAATTATTTCTAAAAGAGAATAAATTTTTCCACCAAAAACTGCATTTTTGATGTCTTTTCACACTGCAGTCTTTCAAACATAATCGTATACCAGCGGTAAGAATTGAACCCACGCCTCTGAAGAGACTGGTGGCTAACACCAGTGCCTTGGACCACTCGGCCAGGCTGCCTCTCATAAATAAATATATATGTGAATTTGGGTTGCAGCAGTAGCTAGCAACCTAGTAATAGACGATCAGTCCAATGCTAAGAAATATAAAAACCCAAAACTCCTAAAAATAGAGTCAGATCAAAACAAAAGTACATCATTAGAAATACCTTGTCTGAAACCCTACTAGATAAATAATGAACGTCATCATAGTTTTATATTAGAGCTATGACGTGAATAGAGTGACGTCATAATTAATATATAAGGAAAGTCAAAACTGAAAATTCTCTCATTCTTGATTAGAATAATGGTTAGATCGAAGTAAGCTATACGCAATTTGAAGAAAGAGTACTACACAAACAACAGAGCTAGTATCTTGAAAAGAGAAAAGCAAAGGTATTCAACCGACCAGGCGTATCGAGAAGTAAAAATTGAGAGAGCAAAACAAAGGTATTCAACCGACCAGGCGTATCGAGAAGTAATAATTGAGAGAGCAAAATTATAATAAAGATCGAACTCTTCCCTATACTAACTTGCATACGCAACTTCACTGTAGTTAAGATTACAGTATTTATATTATACATCATTATAGATTATAAAAGGTTCAAATTGAAGATTATAGAGTTAAAAATTTTCCCACACCTAGAATCGAACCCTGAGCCTGTTAAGTGAAAGTTAACTATCCTAGCCACTAGACCATATGGAACCATAAAGAAGTATGATTTAAGATCCATATGCATATTATTATTTCACCATACCAATTATAATAAGGCCAAAACAAAATCGTCGACTTGCTACAGTAAAGAACGATCTCTCAACCATAGTAACTGATATCCGGGTTGCAGCTGTAGCTAGCAACCTAGTAAGAGATATAATAAAGAATAACCTCTTGCCTATACTAAATCTTATACGCCACTTACTTATAGTATAGGTTAGGAATTTTATAGTAAAGAACGACCTCTTGCCTATACTAAATTTTATACGCCACTTAACGATAGTATAGGTTAGTAATTTCACAGATAGCTTGGCACTGGAACATCGTAGAGAGTTGTTCAATTTCTCATTTTAAAGGAAACTAATGGGTTTAAAAATTTTTTTAAATTAAAACAAAGTATCTTTAAAATAGAATTACAATAAAGAACGACATTTTGCCCATGTTAACTGAAACATATATAATAAAGATCAAACTCTTCCCTATACTAACTTGCATGCGCAGCTTCACTATAGTTAAGATTTTACAATAAAGAACGACCTCTTGCCTATACTAAATTTTATACGCCACTTAATTATAGTATAGGTTAGTAATTCAACAGATAACATGGCACTGGAACATCGTAGAGAGTTGTTCAATGGCTCATTTTAAAGGGAATTAATTGGGTTAAAAACCTTTTGTAATTAAAACAAATTATTTTTATTACATTAAGAAATTTTAATTATGTTCCTTAAGAAATCATCATAAGTAAAAATTTCCCAAACGGAAATTGAACTCAAGCCTGCTGGGTGACAGCTATTTACAGTAAAGAACGATCTCTCTCCCATACTAACTGATATATGGTGGTTCCAGGTGTATCCGGGTTGCAGCGGTAGCTAGCAACCTAGTAAGAGACGATCACGTCCAATGTTAAGTTATAATAAAGAACGAATATTTTACCGATTATCTACTAATAACCATATATGACGTAATACGTGACATGACGTAATATCTAAAACCTATTTTGTACTAATAACCATAGATGACTTAATGAGCGACGTGACGTAAAAATTGAAAAAATTAATTTTTATTTTATTTTCGTTTTTAGTTCAGAATCAATAAAGTTATAAACTGCAAAAATATTTATGGTATCTGAACATTATAGTAAAGAACGAACATCAGTCCATAGTAACTAAAACAAGATTATAATTAGCTTTGGTATAAAGTTGCAGCGGTAGCTAGCAACCTAGTAAGAGACGATCACGTACAGTGTTAAGAAATATAAAAACCCATAGTTCCTAACAAAGAAGTCAGATCAAAACAAAAAGTACACCATTAGAACCGCCTTGTCCGACACCCCTGTACAGGAAATTTTCATGTCCCTTGGCTGGAACAGCAAGGGAAATATATTGGCTTGAAAATCAAGAAAAGTGGCAGCTATTACAACATTCTGCCTAAACGGGATATTTTTTTTCTCTTTTCTTTTGTATCCAGAGATAGCTTGGCACTGGAACATCTTAGAGGGTTGTTCAATAGCTCATTTTAAAGGAAATTAATTGGGTTAAAAATCTATAGTAACTAAAATAAATTATTTCTAAAAGAGAATAAATTTTTCCACCAAAAACTGCATTTTTGATGTCTTTTCACACTGCAGTCTTTCAAACATAATCGTATACCAGCGGTAAGATTTGAACCCACGCCTCCGAAGAGACTGGTGGCTAACACCAGTGCCTTGGACCACTCGGCCAGGCTGCCTCTCATAAATAAATATATATGTGAATTTGGGTTGCATTATACCTTTCTATGAAGCTGTCACTGGATATGATGCTATAGAAAAATCAAAAACTCTAAGATCATTTAGTTTTTAGTTGAGAATCTCTAAAGCTTTTATGTAAATTGCAAAAATACCGCATATTATAGTAAAGTTATAATAAAGAACGACCTTTTGCCTATACTAAATTTTATACGCCACTTAATTATAGTATAGGTTAGTAATTCAACAGATAGCTTGGCACTGAAACATCGTAGAGAGTTGTTCAATGGTTCATTTTAAAGGAAATTAATGGGGTTAATAACCTTTTGTAATTTTATAATAAAGAACGATATCTTGCCTATACTAAATTTTATAGGCCGCTTAACTATAGAGTATAGGCTAGTACAGTTTTATTTAAGGTAAATATATTTTCCGGGTTGCAGCGCTAGCTAGCAACCTAGTAAGAGACGATCACGTCCAATGTTAAGAAATACAAAACCCCCTAACTCCTAAAAAAAAGAGTCAGATCAAAGCAAAAAGTACACCATTAGAACCGCCTTATCCGAAAGCCCTATATAGTAAACTTTCTGTTATTTGGCTTGAGCAGCTAGGGAAATATATTGTCTTGAAAATCAAGCAAAGTAGCAGATACTACAACATTCTGCCTAAACGGCATATTTTTTTTCTTTTTTCTTTTTTTCCACAGATGGAAAAATTTTCTTTTTTCTTTTGCCTCTCATAAATAAATATATATGTGAATTTGGGTTGCAGCAGTAGCTAGAAACCTAGTAATAGACGATCAGTCCAATGCTAAGAAATATAAAAACCCAAAACTCCTAAAAATATTACAGTAAAGAACTACCTCTCTCCCATAGTAACTGATAAGTTACATTAAAAGACGATCATTGGAATAAAAAGTTATTGCATGCATTGGACTTAGATAGCTACTTGATCGTTTGAGGTTCGTCTCTTACTATTTCAAAGAAGAAAAAGCAGTAGGCTTTTTTCTGTTTGTAATATTTTCCTGTTTGTTATCAGTACAGTAAAGAACGATCTCTCGCCCATAGTAACTGATATAGGGTGGTTCCAGGGGTAGCTACAAGCTATCGAGATTGTAGTGGTATCCGGGTTGCAGCGGCGTGTAGTAGTCATTGATAGAAGTTTTGTTTAGATCCGGGTTGCAGCGGTAGCTAGCAACCTAGTAAGAGACGATCACGTCCAATGTTAAGAAATATAAAAACCCCTAACTCCTAAAAAAATAGTCAGATCTAAACAAAAAGTACACCATTAGAACCGCCTTGTCCGAAACCCCTATAAAGGAAACTTACCACCCTTTGGCTTGAATAACAAAGAAAATATATTGGCTTGAAAATCAGGAAAATTGACTTTAACCACGGTATTCTGCACAAACGGGATATTTTTTTCTTTCTTTTGTTTCCAGAGATAGCTTGGCACTGGAACATCGTAGAGAGTTGTTCAACGGCTCATTTTAAAGGAAATCTCTCGATCTAGCGCCTTTTGCACTTAATTTTTTTTATTAATTATTTTTTCCATGTCACAGCGGTAGCTAGCAACATAGCAAGAGAGGATTACGTCTAATCTGGGTTGCAGCGGTAGCTAGCAACCTAGTAAGTGACGATCACGTCCAATGTTAAGAAACATAAAAACCCAAAGTTCCTAACAAAGTAGTTTACATTAAAAGACGATCATTGGAATAACATACCGCTGCATAAATTGGACTTAGTTAGCTGCTTGATTGCTTGAGGTTCGTCTCTTACTATTTCAAAGAAGAAAAAGCCGTAGGCTTTTTCCTGTTTGTAATCATAGGCAGCGCGCTAGCGCTTGGCTTGAACAGCAAGGGAAATATATTGGCTTGAAAATCAAGAAAAGTGGCGGCTACTACAACATTCTGCCTAAACGGCATATTTTTTTCCTTCTTTCTTTTCCACAGTTAGCTTGGCACTGGAGCATCGTAGAGAGTTGTTCAATGGCTCATTTCAAAGGAAATTAATTGAGGAGAAAAATCAAGCGGAAAGAAAAAAAAATATCCCGTTTGTGGAGAATAACGTGGTAAAAGTCTATTTTCTCGATTTTCAAACCAATATATTTTCTTTGTTATTCAAGCCAAAGGGCGGTAAGTTTCCTTTATAGTGGATTCGGACAAGGCGGTTCTAATGGTGTACTTTTTGTTTTGATCTGACTCTTTTTTTAGGAGTTGGGGGGTTTTATATTTCTTAACATTGGAGGTGATCGTCTCTTACTAGGTTGCTAGCTACCGCTGCAACCCGGATATAAAATTAGTTATGACGATTTCTTAAGGAATATAATTAAAATAATCATGTATATAATGATTCCTTTTATTACTTTAGTTACTATGGACTACAGTTCGTTCCTTAGTGTAACTTTAAAATGGAAAAAAAAGAAAAAATATGCCGTTTAGGCAGATTGTTGTAGTAGCTGCCACTTTTCTTGATTTTCAAGCCAATATATTTCCCTTGCTGTTGAAGCCAAGTACATTAGCCAAGTACAAGTACATTGAAGAAGTACATTATTAGAACCGCCTTGTCCAAAACCTCTGTGTAGCAAACTTACCGTACCTTGGCTTGAACAAGAAGGGATATATATTGGCTTGAAAATCAAGAAAATTGGCTGTAACCACGATATTGTCCACGTACGGCTTCTTTTTTTCTTTCCGTCTGATTTTCCTTCTCAGCTAGCTGTGCACGGGAAAATTATAGAGGGCTGTATAATGGCTAATTTTAAAGGAAATTGGTACATCTAGTGCCTTTTGTAATTAAAGATAAAAAAATTTTAAAAATAGAATCAATTTTGAAAAAAATGCTGAATTTTCATGTACAAGCTTCATGAATGACATTATAATCGTATATAGGATATATCCATAAATGACGTAATAAATAAATGCAATGTTTATACACGTTTATATTTCGATAAGAAAATTTTATTTGATGTTAGTTCTAAATTCTGGATCGCTAAATCTATTATATAAACTGCAAAAATACTTATGGTGTCTGAGCAATAATTTTAATTTTTTAAATAATACTAAAAATACCTGAGATTTTTAAAACTAGTTTTATTTTTTGTTAATTTTTATAATAAGGATTATAGTAAAGAATAAACTTCAGTTCATAGTAACTAAAACAAGATTATAATTACATAAAGGACCGATATAGTTCATCATAATTACATTAAGGAATGAAATGTAACCCATAGTTCAACAGTTCGTGGTAACGAACTGTATAGTAAGAGCGAATCGACTCAATAGTAATCGAAACTCTAAAAAACAGAATTTTAATATCAATTGATGTATCAAAAGATTTAGATTTTTATGCTGATTTTAAATATTTAAGTTTCATCAAGTTTAGTCCTACTCATCAAAAGTTACGAGTCAGATTTTTTTTTTTTGAAAAAGGTATATTATAAAGAACGACCACTTGCCTCTACTAAATTTTATAGGCCACTTAACTATAGTGTAGGCTAGTACATTTATATTTAAGGCCAATATATTAAAATTTTCCATTAAAAGACGACCATTGGAATAAAAACCCATTACATACATTTGATTTAGTTAGCTATTTGATTGCTTAAGGCTAGACTCTTACTATTTCAAAGAAGAAAAAGCCGTAGGCTTTTTCTTGTTTGTAATCAATTAGAAAAATTTATAATAAAGAACAGACTCTAACCAATAGTAACTTAAATATTTTATATAAAGATGTTTAGTAAAGAATGGGCTCAAGTCCAAAGGAACTGAACCCTGTGGTTCATTCATATAATCTCCATTATTTTAGCTAGGGGGTAACTAAACAAGTTTCTTTTCAAATTTAAAATTTAAAAGACATTGCTTTAAATTCAATAATTTAAAAGTTCTCCCCAACGGGGAATCGAACCCCGTTCTCCCGCCTAACAAGTGTGTATGCTTACACTGTACCATCAGAGACTTGTAAAATACAAGTTACATGTAAAACATGATAATAAATTCGTTAATAAACTAAAAAAATTACATTAGAAATCGGTTTGGTTAATTATAAATGGTGACTACGTAGGTTTCATCGGTATCATAGCTGTAGAAATGGCTGAAACCTAGTATAGAACAAATCATGGCACATATTGGGCTTAGTTTGATGGCTCATTCTCTGGAGATCGTCTCTTACTATTTCTAACAAGAAAAAGCCATAGGTTTTTTTCTGTTTGTAATCTGGTACATAAATTTATACTAAAGGACAAACTAAAGCTTTGCAGCCTTGCTGCAACCTATTAAAAGGCGAACTGCAACCCATAGTAATCAAAAATTGGAAAATATGTTTCGAATTCTATAACATAAAATTGCCATCTGAAAGTGATTCAAGATATATTTAAGAACGAACTTCTGCCTAAAGTAAATTATAAGTTTTCTAGTGAAGATCCAGGATGCAGTGGTAGTTTATAGTAAGGATTATAGTAAACAACAAATTATATTAAAGCATGAATTACAATTGAAAATTACCTCCACTGAGAATTGAATTCAGGAACCCTGGATTACAAGATCAGTGCTCTTTCACTGAGCTATAGAGGCTTAAAAATAAGTTATAATAAACCAGTTTTAGATAAGTTAAAACTGAAAAAATCCTAACTGTACCGTTCGCCTCTGGCCAAGGAAATTGCATTAAGGAATTAACTGTAGCCCATAATAACTGAAGTTATAAAAGGAATTAAATAAAGGATCGATACTGTAAATGGGAATTTTGTAAGTATTATCACTTATTACGCTAATTGCAAGCATCCAGTCATTGCTACATGCAAGCATCCAAAAGCAGTGTTCAAAGTTTTTGGAGCATCTACCTTTTCCGGGTTGCAGCGGGAGCTAGCAACCTAGTAAGATCCGGGTTGCAGCGGTAGCTAGCAACCTAGTAAGAGACGATCACGTCCAATGTTAAGAAATATAAAAACCCATAGTTCCTAACAAAGGAGTCAGATCAAAACAAAAAGTACACCATTAGAACCGCCTTGTCCGAAACCCCTGTATAGGAAACTTTCTGTCCCTTGGCTTTAACAGCAAGGGAAATATATTGGCTTGAAAATCAAGAAAATTGACTTTAACCACGTTATTCTCCCGAAACGGGATATTTTTTTCTCTTTTCTTTTTTTTCTTTTCCACAGATAGCTTGGCACTGGAACATCGTAGAGGGTTGTTCAATAGCTCATTTTAAAGGAAATTAATTGGGTAAAAATTTATAGTAGCTAAAATAAATTATTTCTAAAAGAGAATAAATTTTTCCACCAAAAACTGCATTTTAGATGTCTTTTCCCACTGCAGTCTTTCAAACATAATCGTATACCAGCGGTAAGATTTGAACCCACGCCTCCGAAGAGACTGGTGGCTAACACCAGTGTCTTGGACCACTTGGCCAGGCTGCCTCTCATAAATAAATATATATGTGAATTTGGGTTGCAGCAGTAGCTAGCAACCTAGTAAGAGACGATCAGTCCCATGCTAAGAAATATAACAAAACTCCTAAAAATAGAGTAAGATCAAAACAAAAGTACATCATTAGAACTACCTTGTCTGAAACCCTACTAGATAAATAATGAATGTCGTAGCTTTATATTAGAGCTATGACGTGAATAGAAAAACACGAAATTATATTGTTGTTTCTGATGACGTCATGAAATAATATCATTGCGCCTTGACGTCAATAAAATCATTACGCCATGACGTCATAATTACTACTTAAGAACGACACAGATGTAAATTCTCTCATTCTTGATTAGAATAATGGTTAGATCGAAGCAAGCTATACGCAATTTGAAAAAACAGTACTACACAAACAACAGAGATAGTATCTTGAAAAGAGAAAAGCAAAGGTATTCAACCGACCAGGCGCATCGAGAAGTAAAAATTGAGAGAGCAAAACAAAGGTATTCAACCGACCAGGCGTATCGAGAAGTAATAATTGAGAGAGCAAAACAAAGGTATTCAACCGACCAGGCGTATCGAGAAGTAATAATTGAGAGAGCAAAACAAAACAACAAGATGTGTTATCACAATGATGAAGATTATAGACATGCAAAAATTGAGACAGCCAAACAAAAGTTCAAGGAGAGTTATCACAATGATGAAGATTACCGCATCAAATATAAGAAAAACCAAAAGCAAAGGTATTCAACCGTCCAGCTGTATCGAGAAGTAAAAATTGAGACAGCAAAACAAAAGATCAAGGAGCGTTACTGGGGTGACAAAATCTATAATAAAAAAATTAAATTCTCTGCGAGGTTGTACCGAAGAATGCATAAGGACAAAGGGAAAAATTACATTCAGAAATACAAGAAGATGGCAAAAATGCAGGCTGATCTTTGTAAATTGAGAAACATTTAACGCATGTTTTATCGGGATCACGAAAAGTCTTCAAAATTACAGATTAAAATTCTCTTTGAAAGAGCGGATGCTGTTGAAAAGTCAGCTAGAAATTCTTTGGCAAAGCTTCATAGTAATATCCAAAAGAAATGTTGTCAGTTTAACGAAAAGCTTCCATGGTATGGATTGGCAACTGCGGAACAGTTTATAGATGCAATGGAAAATGTTCGACAACACAGTGAATATACGGAGGCGTACTTCTTAGAAAATTTTACAGTAAAGAACGATCTCTCGCCCATAGTAACTGATATACGGTGGTTCAAGGGGTATTTTCCGGGTTTTATAGTAAAGAAAGAACTATAGCCTATAGTAGTTGAACTACAAAGCAAACCATTAGACTAATATGAATGATGGGTCTAGTTAATTATTGATGGGAATTATGGAAGTTTAATCGGTCTCGGCTGTAGAGATGGCAGAAACCTAGTAAAGAATAAATCATGGCACATTTTAGATTTAGTTAGCTGCCTGATTCTTTGAAGTTCGTCTCTTACTATTCCCAATAAGAAAAAGCCATAGGCTTTTTCCTGTTTGTAATCATAGTTGCAGCGGTGTACACTATTAGAGAGATTGTTACAGTAAATTTATATAATAAAGAACGACGTCTTACCTATATTAATTTATATTCTTTATAAATTATATAAATGAATATTCTTATTATCTTGTGTAAACTGCAAAAATATCCATGGTATCTGAGCAATAGTTTGAATATTTCAATACAAGCTAGAAAAATACCTTAAAATGTTAAAATTAGTTTTATTTTTGGTTAGGTTCTAACTACCCGATGTGGGATTGACTATGTAGTTTAAGACCAAAAAATTCCATTTTTTAATATATCTTATTTTTCAGTTTATAATCGCTAAAGTTATTATGTAAACTGCAAAAATATTTGCAGTAAATATTTGCATATTTGCAGTAAATATTAAAAAATATTTGCATATAAACTGTAAACTGCAAAAAATATTTATGATATCTGAGCAATAATTTTAATCTTTTCATTCAAACTAACAAAATACCTGATGAGGATGTCATAGATTCATTCTTTGTCTGTGATTACTGTGCTGGGAAAATGTTGAAAAGTCAGGAGAATGTCCGATCAGTATTAAATAACCTTCATATAGACTGTACACCGGAATGTATAAAGTGTTTAAATAATTTTGAAATGGCAATGATTCGATTTGTAATGCCTTGTCTTACGATCGTCAGATTAGGGCAAGTAACTGCATTGAAGAGACCTAGAACAGAACTTGTTGACGCTCTTAAGGGGAGAATAGTATATCTACCTGTTGATGTGCAAGCAAATGCAGATATTCAGCCTGAAAAACTTCTTAACATTGATAGTTTTGTAGTCATTGTCAATGGTCAGCCTACTTACAACAAGAATGTTTGGACTGCACTAATAGATCTGAGAAAAGTCCATGAAGCACTGTTGTGGTTAAGAGAGAACAACAGTCTCTATAAAACGATACATGTATACACCCTAGAAGATTTAAAAAAAATACTTGAAGCCCGTCTTGCTGAAAAAGCGGTTGGTGTTGATAATTTACCTGAAATACCGGAAGCTGCAATCCTTCAGAAACTGACAGAAAGCGCAAAATCTACATTGGTTGAACATTTTTCTGTCCAGCCTCTCAATTCAGCGGTTCCAAAATTATAATAAAGAACGACCTCTTGCCTATACTAAATTTTATACGCCACATAATTATAGTATAGGTAGTAGTTGAACAGATAGCTTGGCACTGGAACATCCTAGAGAGTTGTTCAATGACTAATTTTAAAGGAAATTAATGGGGTTAAAAACCTTTTGTAATTAAAACAAATTATTTTTATTACATTAAGAAATTTTAATTATGTTATCATCATAAGAAATCATCATAAGTAAAAAATCATCAAGAAATTATCATAAGAAATCATCATAAGTAAAAAATTTCCCATACGGAAATTGAACTCAAGACAACTGGGTGAGAATTATCCCGACCTCTAGACCATATAGGATATATTAAAATATACGATTAATGAAGTTTATGTCAAAGAACAAATTATAAACCTAGTTAGTTGCCTGATTATTTGAGGATCGTCTCTTGCTATTCCAAAGAAGAAAAAGCCGTAGGCTTTTTCCTGTTTGTAATTTATAATCCGGGTTCAAGCAGTAGTTATAGTAAAGTCCGGGTTGCAGCGATAGCTAGCAACCTAGTAAGAGATGATCACGTCCAATGTTAAGAAATATAAAAACCCCTAAATTCTAAAAAAAAGATTCAGATCAAAACAAAAAGTACACCATTAGAACCGCCTTGTCTAAAACCCCTATAGAGGAAACTTACCGCTCTTTTGCTAGAATAACAAATTTTATAATAAAGAACGACCTCTTGCCTATACTAAATTTTATACGCCACTTAATTATAGTATAGGTTATCCTGGTTGAAGCGGTAGCTAGCAACCTAGTAAGAGACGATCACGTCCAATGTTAAGAAATATAATCCGGGTTGCAGCGGTAGCTAGCAACCTAGTAAGAGACGATCACGTCCAATGTTAAGAAATATAAAAACCCATAGTTCCTAGCAAAGGAGTCAGATCACAACAAAAAGTACACCATTAGAACAGCCTTGTCCGAAACCCCTGTATAGTAAACCTGTATAGTAAAAAATGCTTACTATGGAGATCTTTTAAAATTGTTTAAACCTTGGCGAAATGAAAATGAACTAGTAGTCAGTGGAAATAGCAACTACGATACCTACTGTGTTGAAAGTGTAAACTATCCCGACATGGTAGATTACCACGAAAAATTTGTTGTTAAGAGGAAAAGCGATATAGAATTTGAAGAATTACATTAAAGAACGATCATTGAAATAACAAACCATTGCATACATTGGAATTAATTAGCTACTTGATTGTTTGAGGTTCGTCTCTTACTATTTCAAAGAAGAAAAAGCCGTAGGCTTTTTCCTGTTTGTAATCAGGTTCGATATTATTACATTAAGGAACGAACTGTAGCCCATAGCAAAAGAAGTAATAAAATTACATTAAAAGACAATCATGGGAATGACAAATCCGGGTTGCAGTGTTATAATAAAGAACGAACATTTTACCGATTATCTACTAATAACCATATATGACGTAATAAGTGACATGACGTAATATCTAAAACCTATTGTGTACTAATAACCATATATGAATTAATTACCGATCCGGGTTGCAGCGGTAGCTAGCAACCTAGTAAGAGACGATCACGTCCAATGTTAAGAAATATAAAAACCCATAACTCCTAACAAAGGAGTTAGATAAAAACAAAAAGTAAACCATTAGAGCCGCCTTTTCCGAAACCCCTGTATAGGAAACTTTCTGTCCCTTGGCTTGAACAGCAATGGAAATATATTGGCTTGAAAATCAAGAAAATTGACTTTAACCACGTTATTCTCGTCAAAAGGGATATTTTTTTTTTTTTTTTTTATCCAGAGATAGCTTGGCACTGGAACATCGTAGAGGGTTGTTCAATAGCTCATTTTAAAGGAAATTAATTGGGTTAAAAATCTATAGTAACTAAAATAAATTATTTCTAAAAGAGAATAAATTTTTCCAATAAAAACTGTATTTTTGATGCAGTGACGTCATAATTACTATATAAGATCATCATAGTTTTATATTAGAGCTATGACGTGAATAGAGTGACGTCATAATTAGTATATAAGGAAAGTCAAAACTGAAAATTCTCTCATTCTTGATTAGAATAATGGTTAGATCAAAGCAGGCTATACGCAAGTTGAAGAAAGAGTACTACACAAACAACAGAGATAGTAACTTGAAAAGAAAAAAGCAAAGGTATTCAACCGACCAGGTGTATCGAGAAGTAATAATTGAGAGAGCAAAAAAAGGTATTCAACCGACCAGGCGTATCGAGAAGTAATAATTGAGAGAGCAAAAGAACGGTATGGTAATGATGAACATTACAGAGAAGCAAGAATTGAGCAGGCTAGACAAAAGAGCAGGGAACGGTATGATAATTTATAATAAAGAACGACCTCTTGCCTATGCTATATTTTATTGGCCACTTAACTATAGTATAGGTTAGTAAAGTTTACATAAATAATTTACAGTAAAGAACGATCTCTCATCCATAGTAACTGATAAATGGTGGTTCCAGGGGTAGTTACTTGAGGTTCGTCTCTTACTATTTCAAAGAAGAAAAAGCCGTAGGCTTTTTCCTGTTTGTAATGATATAGCATAAAAGAAAACCCAAGTGGTAACTGATTTACAGTACCCGGGTTGCAGCAGTAGCTAGCTTTGCAGTAAAGAACGATTTCTCGCCTATATTTTACAATAAAAATCCGGGTTGCAGCGGTAGCTAGCAACCTAGTAAGAGACGATCACGTCCAATGTTAAAAATATAATTATAATAAAGAACGACCTCTTGCCTATACTAAATTTTATACGCCACTTAATTATAGTATAGGTTAGTACTTCAACAGATAGCATGGCACTGGAACATCGTAGAGAGTTGTTCAATGGCTCATTTTAAAGGAAATTAATGGGGTTAAAAACCTTTTGTAATTAAAACAAATTATTTTTATTACATTAAGAAATTTTAATTATGTTCCTTAAGAAATCATCATAAGTAAAAATTTCCCAAACAGAAATTGAACTCAAGCCTACTGGGTGAGAGCTATCCCAACCTCTAGACCATATAGGATATATTAAAATATCCGATTAATGAAGTTTATGTTAAAGAACAAATTATAATCCTAGTTAGCTGCCTGATTATTTGAGGATCGTCTCTTACTATTCCAAAGAAGAAAAAGCCGTAGGCTTTTTCCTGTTTGTAATTTATTTCATAATAAAGTATCCGGGTTGCAGCGGTAGCTAGCAACCTAGTAAGAGACGATCACGTCCAATGTTAAGAAATATAAAAACCCATAGTTCTTAAAAAAAGAGTCAGATCAAAACAAAAAGTACACCATTAGAACCGCCTTGTCCGAAACCCCTGCATAGTAAAATTTCTGTCCCTTGGCTTGAACAGCAAGGGAAATATATTGGCTTGAAAATCAAGAAAAGTGGCAGGTACTACAACATTCTGCCTAAACGGGATATTTTTTCTTTTTTTCTTATTTTTTTTCTTTTGTATCCAGAGATAGCTTGGCACTGGAACATCGTAGAGGGTTGTTCAATAGCTCATTTTAAAGGAAATTAATTGGGTTAAAAATCTATAGTAACTAAAATAAATTATTTCTAAAAGAGAATAAATTTTTCCACCAAAAACTGCATTTTGATGTCTTTTCACACTGCAGTCTTTCAAACATAATCGTATACCAGCGGTAAGAATTGAACCCACGCCTCTGAAGAGACTGGTGGCTAACACCAGTGCCTTGGACCACTCGGCCAGGCTGCCTCTCATAAATAAATATATATGTGAATTTGGGTTGCAGCAGTAGCTAGCAACCTAGTAAGAGACGATCAGTCCAATGCTAAGAAATATAAAAACCCAAAACTCCTAAAAATAGAGTCAGATAAAAACAAAAGTACATCATTAGAAATACCTTGTATGAAACCCTACTATATAAATAATGAACGTCATCATAGTTTTATATTAGAGTTATGACGTGAATAGAGTGACGTCATAATTAGTATATAAGGAAAGTCAAAACTGAAAATTCTCTCATTCTTGATTAGAATAATGGTTAGATCAAAGCAGGCTATACGCAAGTTGAAGAAAGAGTACTACACAAACAACAGAGATAGTAACTTGAAAAGAAAAAAGCAAAGGTATTCAACCGACCAGGCGTATCGAGAAGTAATAATTGAGAGAGCAAAAGAAAACAGCAAGATGTGTTATCACAATGATGAAGATTATAGACATGCAAAAATTGAGACAGCCAAACAAAAGATCAAGGAACGGTATGGTAATGATGAACATTACAGAGAAGCAAGAATTGAGCAGGCTAAACAAAAGATCAAGGAGCGTTATCACAATGATAAACTTTATAGAGAAGCAACAATTGAGCAGGCTAGACAAAAGAGCAGGGAACGTTATCACAATGATGAAGATTATAGACATGCAAAAATTGAGACAGCCAAACAAAAGATCAAGGAACGGTATGGTAATGATGAACATTACAGAGAAGCAAGAATTGAGCAGGCTAGACAAAAGAGCAGGGAACGGTATGATAATGATGAAGATTACCGAAACAAACATAAGAAAAAAGTTGCTACCAGAATAATGGGTAGATACTGGGGTGACAAAAGCTATAATGAAAAAATTAAATTCTCTGCGAGGTTGTACCGAAGAACGCATAAGGACAAAGGGAAAAATTACATTCAGAAATACAAGAAGATGGCAAAAATGCAGGCTGATCTTCGTAAATTGAGAAACATTTTACGCATGTTTTACCAGGATCACGAAAAGTATTCAAAATTACAGATTAAAATTCTCTTTGAAAGAGCGGATGCTGTTGAAAAGTCGGCTAGAAATTCCTTGGCAAAGCTTCATAGTAATATCCAAAAGAAATGTTGTCAGTTTAATGAAAAGCTTCCAAGGTATGGATTGGCAACTGCGGAACAGTTTACAGATGCAATGGAAAATGTTCGACAACGCAGTGAATATACGGAGGCGTACTTCTTTGAAAATTCGTATATTAATTTTGGAAGGAGCAATTGCAGTTTATGTAGCAGCAATAAAAACATATATACAAGCATACCTATCAACAGCGAAGGAAAAGCAATGTTTTTCAATTATGGCGAAAACGAGCCTGTTAGGGTTATTAGTAAATGTGTTTGTAAGACTAATGATTTAGAACAAATTCCTGGAACACCGACTCAAGAAAAAAGCATTTCTAACTGTGTTTTAAACAGTTTTTTATAATAAAGAACGAACCTTAGCCCATAGTAACAGAAATCCGGGTTGAAGCGGTAGCTAGCAGCTTAATAAGAGACGATCAAGTTCAATGTTAAGAAATATAGTAACCCTTAAATCCTAATAATAGAGTCAGATCAAAAAAATTACACTTTTAGAACCACCTTGTCCAAAGGCCCTACATAGAAAACTTAGCGTTCCCCAAAAATTACTGCATTTTACATAATAATGAACAATTATATTAAAAAAACGTATTGACAAACACCGTTTATGATGAACTATATTGGTCTTTTATGTAATTAACCCCATTAATTTCCTTTAAATTTTATAATAAGGAACGACCTCTTTCCTATACTAAATTTTATAGGTCACTTAACTATAGTATAGGCTAGTACAGTTATCCGAGTTGCAGCGGTAGCTAGCAACCTAGTAAGAGACGATCACCTCCAATGTAAAGAAATATAAAACCCCTAACTCCTAAAAAAAGAGTCAGATCAAAACAAAAAGTATACCATTAGAACCACCTTGTCCGAAACCCCTATTAAGGAAATTTACCGCCCTTTGGCTTGAATAACAAAGAAAATATATTGGCTTGGAAATCAATAAAATTGACTTTTACCACGTTATTCTCCACAAACGGGATATTTTTTTCTTTCTGCTTGATTTTTCTTCTCAGCTAGCTGGGCACTGGAAAATCATAGAGAGCTGTATAATAGCTCATTTTAAAGGAAATTGCAACATCTAGTCATTACAGTAAAGAACGATCTTTCACCCGTATCCGGGTTGCAGCGATAGCTAGCAACCTAGTAAGAGACGATTACCTCCAATGTTAAAAAATATAAAACCCCCCAACTCCTAAAAAAAGAGTCAGATCAAAATCCGGGTTGCAGCGGTAGCTAGCAACCTAGTAAGAGACGATCACGTCCAATGTTAAGAAATATAAAAACCCATAGTTCTTAAAAAAAGAGTCAGATCAAAACAAAAAGTACACCATTAGAACCGCCTTGTCCGAAACCCCTGCATAGTAAAATTTCTGTCCCTTGGCTTGAACAGCAAGGGAAATATATTGGCTTGAAAATCAAGAAAAGTGGCAGCTACTACAACATTCTGCCTAAACGGGATATTTTTTTCTTTTTTTCTTTTTTTTTTCTTTTGTATCCAGAGATAGCTTGGCACTGGTACAGTAAAGAACGATCTCTCTCCCATAGTAACTGATATGTTACATTAAAAGACGATCATTGGAATAAAAATTTATTGCATGCATTGGACTTAGTTAGCTACTTGATCGTTTGAGGTTCGTCTCTTACTATTTCAAAGAAGAAAAAGCCGTAGGCTTCTTCCTGTTTGTAATATTTTCCTGTTTTTTTTATCAGGGTTACAGCGGTATTTATAATAAAGAACGATCGCCCTTAGTTACCTATGTCTTGTCAAATTAGCTAATTAATTTCACCGGATTTTGTTTTAAAAATAATTCCCACGCCGGGATTCGAACCCAAGCTAATTAGTTGAAAGCCAACTATCCTAAGCCACTGGACCATATGAGATACGTGTAGAAAGCTAATTAATTGTTTTATGATATCTTATAGCATAAATTTCATCGGATATAGCTGAAACCTAGTAAAGAACAAACCAAGGCACATAGTAACTAAAACTTTTATCCGGGTTGCAGCGGTAGCTAGCAACCTAGTAAGAGACGATCACGTCCAATGTTAAGAAATATAAAAACCCCTAACTCCTAAAAACAGAGTCAGATCAAAACAAAAAGTACACCATTAGAACCGCCTTGTCCAAAACCACTATAAATGAAACTTACCGCCCTGCGGATTGAATAACAAAGAAAATATATTGGATTGATAATCAAGAAAATTGACTTTAACCACGTTATTCTCCACAAACGGGATATTTTTTTCTTTCTTTCTTTTCCACAGATAGCTTGGCACTGGAACATCGTAGAGAGTTGTTCAATGGCTCATTTTAAAGGAAATCTCTACATCTAGCGCTATTTGTACTTAATTTTTTTTTTAATTAATTTTTTTTACGAAAAACTTAATTTTTTATATACAATATTAATCAATGACGTCATAGTCTTTGGATGTAGTTAGTACATAAAGTCTGGATCATCGAATTAAAGCTGAAACTAAGTAAAGAACAATTATGCCTACATATATTCACAGTGATCTATAAAATTTCCCATTACATCTATAAACTGTTCCACAGTTGCCGGTTCATACCTTGGAAGCTTTTCACTAAACCTGCAACATTTCTTTTGGATATTACTATGAAGTTTTGCGAATGCATCTCTAGCTGACTTTTCAACAAAATCCATTCTTTCAGAGATAATTTTAATCTTTAATTTTGAATATTTTTCGTAATCCCGGTAAAAAATTCGTAAAATTTTTCTAAATTTACTAAGATCAGCCAGCATTGTTGCCATGTTTTTGGACTTCTGAATATAATTTTTAATTTTGCCCTTATGCGTTCTTTGCAGCTTGTGTAAACTGCAAAATATCCATGGTATCCGAGCAATAGTTTGAATATTTCAATTCAAGCTAGAAAAATACCTGAAAATGTTAAAATTAGTTTTATTTTTAGTTAGGTTCTAACTACCCGATGTGGAATTTACTATGTATTTTCAGACCAAAAAATTCAATGTTTTAATATATTTCATTTTTCAGTTTAGAATTGCTAAAGTTATTATGTAAACTGCAAAAATATTTATGATATATGAGCAATAATTTTAATCTTTTAATTCAAACTAACAAAATACCTGAAAATTTAAAAATTAGTTTTATTTTTTGTTAGGTTATGGGTACATGATACGAGTCTTAAAAAGTTTCAATTAGATAAGAATATTATTTCTTGTTTTGTAATAAGATGCGTTCTACTAGAGTTATACGTAATTTAAAAAAACATTACTATACAAAAAACAGAGACAACATCTTGAAAAGAGAAAAGCAAAGGTATTCAACCGACAAGGCGTATCGAGATGCGAAAATTGAGAGAGCCAAACAAAACAGCAAGGAGTGTTCTGTTAATGATGAGGATTATAGACATGCAAAAATTGAGACAGCCAAACAAAAGAGCAAGGAACGGTATGATAACGATAAAGATCACCGAAACAAACATAAGAAAAAATTGCTACCAGAATAATGGGTAGATACTCGGGTGACAAAAGCTATAATGAAAAAAAATCAAATTCTCTGCGAGGTTGTACCGAAGATCGCATAAGGACAAAGGGAAAAATTACATTCAGAAATACAAGAAGATGGCAAAAATGCAGGCTGATCTTTTTAATTTGAGAAACATTTTACGCATGTTTTATCGGGATCACAAAAAGTATTCAAAATTACAGATTAAAATTCTCTTCGAAAGAGCTGAGGCTGTTGAAAAGTCGGCTAGAAATTCTTTGGCAAAGCTTTATAGTAATATCCAACAGTAATGTTGTCAGTTTAACGAGAAGCTTCCAAGTTATGGATTGGCAACTGCGGAACAGTTTATAGATGCAATGGAAAATGTTCGACAACACAGTTAATATACGGAGGCGTACTTCTTAGAAAATTCGTATATTAATTTTGGAAGGAGCAATTGCAGTTTATGTAGCAGCAATAAAAATATATATACAAGTATACCTATCAACAGCGAAGGAAAAGCAATGTTTTTCAATTATGGCGGAAACAAGCCTGTTAGGGTTATTAGTAAATGTGTTTGTAAGACTAATGATTTAGAACAAATTCCTGGAACACCGACTCAAGAAAAAAGCATTTCTAACTGTGTTTTAAACAGTTCGTTTAGTTCTACTGAATATTTGGCAAAAAATTCTCTGTGTAGTAGAACAAACTGTCCTGAAAAGTACGAGACAACTATTGAAAAATGCTCTAGAACTAGATCTGACAAGGAAATTATGATGGCTGAAGTCACCTATAACAATCTGAGTAAACATTCAAAACCAAAAATTGGGCAGCAGGTTACTTGGCAATGTCACCCTGATCCGGGTTGCAGCGGTAGCTAGCAACCTAGTAAGAGACGATCACCTCCAATGTTAAGAAATATAAAACCCCCCAACTCCTAAAAAAAGAGTCAGATCAAAACAAAAAGTACACCATTAGAACCGCCTTGTCCGAATCCTCTATAAAGGAAATCCGGGTTGCAGCGGTAGCTAGCAACCTAGTAAGAGACGATCACCTCCAATGTTAAGAAATATAAAAACCCGTAGCTCCTAAAAAAAGAGTCAGATCAAAACAAAAAGTACACCATTAGAACCGCCTTGTCCAAATCCTCCATAAAGGAAACTTACCGCCCTTTGGCTTGAATAACAAAGAAAATATATTGGCTTGAAAATCAAGAAAATAGACTTTTACCACGTTATTCTCCCCAAACGGGATATTTTTTTCTTTTTTCTTTTCCACAGATAGCTTGGCACTGGTACATCGTAGAGGGTTGTTCAATAGCTCATTTTAAAGGAAATTAATTGGGTTAAAAATCTATAGTAACTAAAATAAAATATTTCTAAAAGAGAATAAATTTTTCCAATAAAAACTGTATTTTTGATGCAGTGACGTCATAATTACTATATAAGAAACGTCAAAACTGCAAATGGTCTCATTCATGAATACATAATGGTTAGATCAAACAAGCTGCACGCAAGTTAAAAAATCAGTACTAAAAAATCAAGAAAAGTGGCAGCTGCTACAACATTCTGCCTAAACGGGATATTTTTTTCTCTTTTCTTTGTTTCCAGTATAATAAAGATCAAACTCTTCCCTATACTAACTTGCATACGCAACTTTACTATAGTTAAGATTACAGTATTTATATTTTTTTTTACATTAAAAGACGATCACTGAAATTTATATAATAAAGAACGACATCTTGCCTATATTTACAGTAAGGACCGAAGTCTATCTCATAGTAACTAATGCAACGGGAAAAAGAAAATTACTACTTAAGAACGACAAAGATGTAAATGGTCTCATTCGTTAATTAGATAATGGTTAGATCAAAGCAAGCTGCACGCAAGTTAAAAAAACAGTACTACACAGACAACAGAGATAGTATCTTGAAAAGAGAAAAGCAAAGGTATTCAACCGACCAGGCGTATCGAGAAGTAAAAATTGAGATAGAAAAACAAAACAGCAAGATGTGTTATCAAAATGATGAAGATTATAGACATGCAAAAATTGAGACAGTCAAACAAATTATTACATTTTGTAATCATGAAATATAAAATATAGTAAAAAATATTATTATAATAAAGAACGACCTCTTGCCTATACTAAATTATATAGGCAACTTAACTATAGTATAGTTTAGTAAATCACTGAAATAACAAACCATTCCATACATTGGACTTAGTTAGCTACTTGATTATTTGAGTTTCGTCTCTTACTGTTTAAAAGAAGAAAAAGCCGTAGCCTTTTTCCTGTTTGTATTTATACTTAAAAAACGAACTCAAGTCCAAAGAAACTGAACCCTGTGGTTCATTCATATTATCTTAATTATTTTAGCTAGAATTTATAATTATAATAAAGAACGACCTTTTGCCTATACTAAATTTTATACGCCACTTAATTATAGTATAGGTTAGTAATTCAACAGATAGCTTGGCACTGGAACATCGTAGAGAGTTGTTCAATGGTTCATTTTAAAGGATATTAATGGGGTTAAAAACCTTTTGTAATTAAAACAAATTATTTTTATTACATTAAGAAATTTTAATTATGTTCCTTAAGAAATCATCATAAATCATCTCTGTTCACAAATCATCTCTGTTAACAAAGGCAGCTCTTCACTTACCGCCTAATATTATGGATGGTTGGATATCCTGCATTTTGTATAATTTGCCTGTGTTGTCGTATTTTTTAAAAGTTTTTACATAAAGGATCGATGTGGTTCATTATATACATTAAAGAACGATCTTCAGTTCATAGTAACTGAAGTGTTATAAGGAACCATTATATAGATGATGCTTACAGTAATCAAAGGTTACTATTTACAAGGTGTTGAAAAGATATTAAAATACTATCATTAGAATATCAAACCATTGTATACATTGGAATTAGTTAGTCACTTGATTGTTTGAGATTCGTCTCTTACTATTTGAAAGAAGAAAATGCCGTAGGCTTTTTCCTGTTTGTAACCAGTTTACTATTAATGGTTAATGGTTCAGTTTATGTCTAATAGCTCATTTTAAAGCATATTGCTACATCTAGTGTATTGTGTAATTAATTAGGAAAGGACGAAATGAAATCAAAATATTAAAAGACAAAAGTATAAAGGAAATATCTTCTTTATAATCGCACAAAATTCTAGAAAAAAATCTATTTTTAAATTAAAGGACGATCATTAGAAGATTATTTTTAGGAGCCCGGGTTGCAGCGGTAGCTAGCAACCTAGTAAGAGACGATCACGTCCAATGTTAAGAAATATAAAAACCAATAGATCCTAAAAAAGGAGTCAGATCAAAACAAAAAGTACACCATTAGAACTGCCATGTCCGAAACCCCTGTATAGGAAACTTTCTGTCATTTGGCTTGAACAGCAAGGGAAATATATTGGCTTGAGAATCAAGAAAATTGACTTTAACCACGTTATTCTCCCCAAACGGCATATTTTTTTCTTTCTTTTCCACAGATAGTTTGGCACTGGAACATCGTAGAGAGTTTTTCAATACCTCATCTTAAAGGAAATTAATTGGGTTACAAATATTTAGTGACTAAAATAAATTATTTCTAAAAGAGAATAAATTTTTCCACCAAAAACCAATTTTTTATTTCAAACTAGAAAAATACCTGAAAATTTTAAAATTAGTTTTGTTTTTTGTCTCCTGGAATAAAAGTTTTTTACATTAAAGAACGAACTTTAAATCCATAGTTTATATTAACGGACGATCATTAGAAAAGCAAGCCATTGCATACATTGGACTTAGTTAGCTGTGGACTTGTCTTCTAACCGCAGACAATTTGTTGTCTTTCCATACTGTAGTCTTTTCAAAGATATTTGATTATTAAAGCTAGTCCGATTTCTAACAACAGTATCAACTATGCTCCAAACTTTTTTTTAGGTTTACAAACTGTTGTAATCTCTTGTTAAAATATATACAAATATTTTTGCAATTACCAGATTTTTGTTCTTTCTCCAATGTAATATCTTTCAATACTGTGTCTTTTCAAAAATAGTTGATTATCAAAGCAATTCCGATTTCTAACAACGATCTTTGCTAAGCTTCAAACTTTTGGTTTTCTTTTTTAAGGTTTTGAATTGTTGTAATCCATTCTTAAAATATATACAAATAATTTTGCAATTCCCATTTTTTGCTCTTTACTCCATTAAATTTATTTACACACTGCAAACTATCCAAAGAAATTTCATTTTTACAGCATTTCGAATTTCTAACAATGATTTCTACTAAGCTTTGAACTTTGGCTTTCTCTTTCAAAGTTTCTGAATTGCTGTAATCCCTTGTTAAAGTATATACAAAATTTCATTTACCAGTTTTTTGTTCTTCAAGCAATTAAATGTTTTTTCCATACTGGAGTCTAATCAAACATATGATTAATACAGCAAGTCCGATTTCTAGCAACGATTTCTAATAAATGTTTTCTTTTCTACAATTCAAATTCTTTTCATACTGCGGTTTATTCAAAAATATTCGATTATTAAAGTAAGTCCGATTTCTTACTACAATGTCTACTAAGCTTCAAACTTTTGATTTTCTTTTCAGAGGTTTTAGAATTGTTGTAATGCCTTGTTAAAACATATGCAAAAACTTTTACAATTACCAGCTTTTTGTTCTTTAGTTAATTTAATGTCTTTTAATTCTGAATCTTTTCATAAATATTTGATTATTACAGCAAGTCCGATTTCTAAAAATTATTTTTACTAAGCTGCAGACTTTTGGTTTTCTATTCTAAGGTTTCAGAATTTTTGTAATGCCTTGTTAAAATATATACAAATATTTTTGCAATTACCAGTTTTTTGTTCTTTAGGCAATTTAATGACTTTTCATACTGAATTTGTTCATAAAAATTTGATTATTACAGCAAGTCCAATTTCTAACAACGATTTCTACTAAGCTTCAAACTTTTGGTTTTCGATTTTAGGGTTTTAAGATTTTTTTTAATCCCTTGTCAAAATATATACAATTATTTTTGCAATTACCAATTTTTCGCTCTTTAAGCAATTTAATGTATTTCTCAATACATGAAAATCTTAAATTTTTCCAACGCCACCAGGCCCCGGCAATTGGCAGGTGGCAGGCTTCTATATATAGATTCTCACTGTCACTTGTCTTCTAAACGTAGACAATTTTAGCCTTTCCTTGATGTCATGACGTCCAATCATGTATAAGATAGATGAATGATGTCATAATACTAGACTCTAACCATATATGGCACAAAAGTAAATGCGATATTATAGTGTTAGCTATAATTGCATCAGTACATAATCGCTAATATTATGATGCAAACTGGAAAAATATTTATGTTGTCTGAGCAGTAATATTAATTTTTTAATTCAAACTAGGAAAATACCTGGCAATTTTTAAATTAGCTTTGTTTTTTGTTTGATTTAATAAACGAAACTTTTATTTAGTGTCTTACTTCGAAGCTATAATTGTCTCCTGGAACCAAACTTTTTTGGCTCAACTTTTAAAGTGCGTAGCATATGTTTTGTGCTACATTTTCGTAGAAAAGAATATCAATTTATTATTTTATTTTAGTTGTCAGTTCAGAATCACTAAGATTATTATGTAAAGTGAAAAAATATTTATGGTGTCCGAGAAATAATATTAATATTTTTATTCAAAATAGAGAAATACCTGAAAATTTTAAAATAGTTTTGTTGTTGGTTCAATTTTATCAATAAAAGTTTTATTCCATCTCTTACTTCAAAGTTAAAATTTTCTCCTGGAATCAAACTTTTTGGCTCAACTTCTAAAGTGCGTATCTTTTGTAGAAAAGAAATTCAATTTTTTATTATAGTTTTTAGTGCAGAATCGCTAAGGTTATTTTGTAAACTGCAAAAATATTTATTGTGTCCGAGCAATACTTTTTATTTTTTATTTCAAACTAGAAAAATATCTGAAAATTTTTAAATTAGTTTAATTTTTTGTTAGGAATTTGCAACTCGATACGGTACTTAAGCTTGTAACGTCATATTATAGTAAGAATTACTAAGACATTTGAAAAAAATATGACAGAAGATTTAGTTGCAATTGTTATTGATAATGGATCAGGTATTTGTAAAGCAGGATTTTCAGGAGATGATGCCCCAAAAGCTTCGTTTCCTGCTGTGATTGGACGTCCTAAACATACGGGAGTGATGATTAATTCAGGCAGCCAGGATGCTTATGTAGGCGATGACGCTCAAGCGAAAAGGGGAATTTTGAGACTTAAGTATCCTGTAGAGCATGGAATCGTTACAGATTGTAAAGTAAAAGAGGCGAATCAGAGGAAGGTTGAGGGCCAAAAGAGAAAAGAACCGGAAATTAAGACTTTTGATAAAATTCTGAAGAAGCTTTTGGAAGATGATTCGGAAGAAGATTCGGAATTTTTGGAAGAAGATTTTACAAAGAAATTTCTACTTCCTAGCGTTCTACATGAAGATACCATGAGAGTGCAAAAATTTAAAAAGCAGCTGCTCCTGAACATCCTCAAACAAAAGTTAGAAGAGATGTACAAGGAGGAATTTTCTGAAAACTTTTTGATCGAAATGAACAAAAAAAACTGGATTCAAAATCCAAAACAGCTTAGGGAACAATTTAGCTGCTTCAAGATACACTTTAGCTGCGTCAAAAGAATTTTAAACTTTAATTTTACATTTAATCAATTTAAAAAGTATTTTTTGAAACAATTTGTTGACAGTATCCACAAAAACGAAGGTCTTTTTGATTCTCGTATGTTCGTGAATAATGTACAGATATATTTTAAATCTAAAAAAATAAAACTTTTTTTTTGAAAATTTTTTTCATTCAATTGATGTAAATTTCATACATTTTAGTCCGCAAGAAACTTTAATTTTTATTGAAGAAGTGAAGGATTACCGCCCAAATTTTAGCCTCCCCTTAAATATAGTTAATAATTTTATTTTTGATAAAATCAAATGCAGAAATACAGTAAAAACCTGCCAGGAAAGAAAATGCTGCATGGAAAAAAAGCAGCAACAGGTGACCCAGGTCCTAGCGAGGTTGATAACGTACCAGCAGAAACTGAGACCGGAAATCATCACACAAGCAATACAAATGGCGGTGCGTCAGTACCTACAAACGAAGTAAGACAGGAAAAATCAAATATGTGCTTGGAAATAAAAGAAGCAAAAGTTGACCCAGGTCCTAGCAAGAGAAAAAAAGTAGCAACAAGTGAATAGGTCAGAGTCGATGTTCATCCCTCAAGCAAATAAAATGGCGGTGCGTCAGTACCTAACAAGGTCCTAAACAAAGTTGAGAATTCAAAACGAATGAATACGGAGTGATATGGAAAGAGGAGTGCAATCAGTTCAAAAAGGAATTCAAGTGCCAGCAAAACATTTACAAGCGGATATCTACAGTCGAGAATTATGTTGCAGTTAAAAAGGCTTACACCAAGTTTAAATAAATGTTTGATTGAGGCAAAACGTAGAAGTTGGAGAGAATTTGTTGAAAGTCTGGATTTTCGGAAGCCAGTGTCTAAAGTTTACCAGTTTAAAAAGAATCTGAAAGCAAAAGGTGATAAAACAGGAAACCCCCCCCCTTACTTTTGAAAACAAGATATTGATTAGTGATTTAGAAAAAGCCAATGGAGGTGCAATGCATTTATTAAAGACTATCGGAAGAGAAAATTCATTTCGTGATGAGATAGCACCATCAACAGCAAAAGTAAGAAGACTTAATAAAGTTGGTAACGATGAACCCTATAAACAGCCATTTACTATGAAAGAGTTGGAAAATATTGTGATAAGTCTTCCAGATACTTCCCCAGGCACTAATATGATTCATTCACGATTCATGAAAGCAATGCCTAATAAATGGATGTATGCATTATTGGAAGTAATGAGCCTTACTTGGGACAGTGGAGTGTTCCCTACTATTTGGAAAAAAGGCCAGACCGTGATGATACCTAAGCCTGGTAAGGATATTTCAAAAATAGCAAACTATCGATTGATCACACTGTTACCAGTACTAGGTAAAGTTTTTGAAAGAATGATAAAAAGGAGGATAAATTGGGAGATAGAAAAGGGAAGTTTTCTAAAAGATATTCAGTGTGCTTTAAGGAGAAAGAAAAGCACAGTTGAAATCCGGCCCTGTTTTAAACAAGATGCCCTTTATGCATTGCAGAACGGATGGATTATGGTTATTGTCCATTTGGATCTGAATGATGCTTTTGATTCAATAGTGCATCGTCAGATATTGAGTGGGGTTATGGAAGCTGGAATCAGAGGAAGGACATTAGCTGTTACTGAAAACTATTTGACAGGAAGAGAAGACGCTGTTAGAGTTGGCTCTGTAGAGTCTAGTATTATATTAAGAAGAAGACACGGGGTTCCACAGGGATCAGCACTTGGTCCTGATTATTATAATATTGCAGAATATGACATACTGGTTGAGAATGAAGAGTCGAAAGGGATGATATTTGCTGACGATAGTTCTTTTTGGGCAGTAGCATGAACACTAGAAGAGACAATGGAGGTTGTAAAATCTACATTACAACAAATTGAAAATTGGGCCGAGGGATTCGATTTAAAATTTTCCCCTCACAAATATAAGATGATGATGATTACTAGAAAGAAAATAACTAACTTACCCATACTTCATCTCAATGGTAATCATATTGAGTACGTGAAACAGACTAAGGTCCTTGGGTGTGTATTTACTGACAAACTGAGTTGGTACCCACATGTTGAAATGGTTCATGCTGCATGTATGAAGAGATTGAATATTATGAAGTTGCTCACTTCATACTCACGGGGGATGAAGGTAGATATGTTATTGGAGATCTATGTGAAGTATATTCGACCTAAAATTAAATATGCTTCAGTGATATATGGGCCTGGACCGCATTTAACATTAAAAAGCCTGGATGTAATACAAAATTTTGCTGTTCGAATTGCTTTTGGAGCAAGAAAAACAACACCAGTGATAATTTTACTATCTGAAAGTGGTCTACCGGAACTTGAGACTAGAAGGAAAATAAGGGTATCGAAGTATTTGCAAAGATTATAGATAGCTGATAAAACCAACCCGTTGAAGTCAAGAGTTATAAAACAAGGAAGCATCTTCACTGCAAACCAAAAAAATCAGAGGTTCCAGGTGAATATATTTGAACAATGTGACAGTATTGTAAAGCCTCAGGGAATTGAACTGAAGTTTACTCAGATGTTAAGAGTACCTCAAGTGGTGTTACCACCTTCTTGGATAGAGAAGTCTGTAGCATGTGGTTTGGACCTTAAGTAGACTAATAACTTAAATTGGAATACCTGTTTCCTGATATAGAAGTTAGAAAAATATCAAGGATACTTAGACATTTATACAGATGGATCAAAAAATGAAGGGATGGTTGGTGCTGCATTTGTTGTCCGTAAAATGAACGTTTCAAGACAGTTTAAACTTCACGGTAAAGCATCAGGTTTCCAAGCAGAAGCAGTAGCACTTGCAGAAGCAAGAACGAACTGATTTGAAGAACGGTATGTCATTCATCTTTAAAAATAGGTCGATAGAAATACAGTCCGTACAAAAGTGAACTATTGTTTTAAATCTTTTAATCAATAAAACTAGCGGTAATAGAGTTCTTTATAGTTTCATCCTATTTATTAGGGTGTTTACCAACAGATTCTGCAATGGAAAATAAAAAAAAGTTTTTTCGACTGAAAATGAGGAGCGACATTAAAATTTAAAACGAACAGAAATTATTACGTATATGAGGGGTTTCGTCCTATCATCAATACTTCGCTCTTTACGCTAAATTTCGAACTCAGTTCCAATTCTTTAAGAATGACCCTCGAATCACAAAGGCCGTTTACTTAGAATAAATGGCCCTTTTGAAAGTACTAAAAAAACTTTAGTGTTTAGCTAAAATTACAGGTAACTAAAACTTCAAACGATCAGAAATGGGTCCATATAAGAATGCCTGTTCTTTCCTTAGCCCCCTACTCTTTAGACTACTTTAAAGTCTGTATTTTTGCTCATGGGTGATTGAAAATAGATAGAAAGTAATTTTGGTACTTGTTAATTCTTCAGAACACACTCAAATTTTTAGGTCTGAGAAAACTGGTTTCATACCCACAAAGAAAAGTGATGAGTGACAGATTGCATTGACCTTATATAATTTGGGCTATAGATTTGCAAATTAGGAGGGGGAGGTAAAGTATAGCGGGTCTCCCTGCAAAATATGTTAGCTACAATTAATCTGCACATTACGAAGTAAAAAATGTTTTCTAACTTCACGCTGACGAAATACTTTACCCCCAACCCCCCTAATGTGCAAATATATAGCCCAACTAATATAAGTCCAATAGGCACTTTTATCTTATGGCCACCCCAATCAAGGTATTGTACCGCGAGCATGAGATAATAACCGGTTTTCATGGTCTTTATGCCGGACAATATTAGCTTCGCTCGGTGGGAAACTACATTGTAGCTATATTTTAATTAAATATTTAGTTGGTATTTTGTTTAGATTAGCTTAGATTAGGTTAGTTTAGGTTACGTATTCAATATAATGCGGTCGAGACGGCCCCCATTCCATAATTCTGTGTTGCAGTTTTATAATTTTGTTGATAAAGTAATGTATTTTCATCATATTTTGTTTTATTTCATTAGCATTAACCAAATTTCACTTTTGGCAGAACTTGAGCGTGGTGTTGAGAACTTGAGAATAAGACACTGGTGCCGTCCAATGTATTCTGTCACCCGTCTCTTTTCTTTGCGGCTATGAAACCAGTTTTCTCTGATCTAAAATCCCTGAGTGTGTTCTGAATAATTATCAAGTACTGTATGTTTATTTAAAACATCTAGAATGAAAGAACTTATTGATTCATATTTATTTAAACAATAAAAGTATCAGTTCAAAGGTTATAAAAGGCACTTGGATAAAAAAACTTGCAACTCTTTATTAACCACATTTGTTGTACTAGTAAACACTTTCAGTAGAGTATTAAGAAACTTTAGTCTGAAGAGTCGAGTTTGAGGAGACGGTACTCAACCTTACTTATAGACTTTATTGTGGTTATTTTATGTTTTAATGTCACTCTTTACCTTAGCTTCAAAAGAATGAGCTTTTCTTAATTTAATCCTAAAACTAAGAACGGGATCTAAATCAATCATAAATTGGAATTAATCTTAGGGGACAAAGGTACTGAAAACCCAGGTTATCTGGAAACAAAAGACATTATTTTTGTTTTTATGGAATTTGCAATCTTTAGAGCACATGTTCCTCTTTTCTGACCATCATGGGGTTTAATCAACTAAATTATAATCAAAATTTAATTGCAATAAAAAATTATATTTGTTTTTATTCACTCTGAAAAAAAAATTATTCACTCTGACACTTAGCTTTTGTCAATTTTATCTCATGTATTTGAGAAATGGATCTTGATATAGAATTTAATCAATCAGATACTTAGATTTTGTCAAACTTATCCAACATATCCGACAAAAGATGCTGATATAGCAGTTAATCACTCTGATACTTAGATTTTGTCAACTATATTTGATGTATTTGACAAAACATGTAGATAAAAACAAAATTATTCACTCTGACACTTAGCTTTTGTCAATTTTATCCAACGTATCCAACAAAGGGGAACTATAAAGCATTCAATCACTCTGATACTTAGATTTTGTCAACTATATTTGATGTATTTGACAAAAGATGTACATAAAAAATTTATTCACTGATATTTTAATCAATCTGATATTAAGATTTTGTCAATTACATTCGTTGTATCTGATAAAATATATATTGATAAAAAAAATTATCCACTCTGACACTTGGCTTTTGTCAATTTTATCCCATTTATTCGAGAAATGGATGTTGATATAGAATTTAATCAATCAGATACTTAGATTTTGTCAATTTTATCCAGTATATCTGACAATGGATGCTGATATAGCCGTTAATCACTCTGATGCTTAGATTTTGTCAACTATGTTTGATGTATTTGACAAAAGATGTAGATCACAAAATTTATTCACTGATATTTTAATCAATCTGATATTAAGATTTTGTCAATTATATTCGTTGTATCTGACAAAAGATGTTGTTTTATCCCATGTAATCGAGAAATGAATTTTGATATAGAATTTAATCAATCAGATACTTATATTCTGTCAATTTTATCCAACATATCAGACAAAGGATGCTGATATAGCAGTTAATCACTCTGATACTTAGATTTTGTCAACTATATTTGGTGTATTTGACAAAAGATGCTGATCAAAAATTTATTCACTATGACACTTAGCTTTTGTAAATTTTATCTAGTATATCCGACAAAGGATGTTGATATAGAATTTAATTAATCTGATATTAAGATTTGAAAATTATATTCGTTGTATCTGACAAAAGATGTTGATAAGAAAAAATCATTCACTTTGAAACTTAGCTTTTGTCAATTTTATCCCATGTACTCGAGAAATGGATGTTGATATAGAATTTAATCGGTCAGATACTTAGATTTTGTTAATTTTATCTAACATATCTGACAAAGGATGCTGATATAGCAGTTAATCACTCTGATGCTTAGATTTTGTCAAATATATATTATGCATTTGACAAAAGATGTAGATAAAAAAAATTTATTCACTCTGACACTTAGCTTTTGTCAATTTTATCTTGCATATCCGACAAAGGATGCTGATTTAGAATTTAATCAATCCAATATTAAGATTTTGTCAATTATATTCATTGTATCTGACAAAAGATGTTGATAAAAAAAATTAGTCACTCTGACACTTAGGTTTTGTCAATTTTATCCCATGTATTCGAGAATTGGGTGTTGATATAGAATTTAATCAATCGGATACTTAGATTTTGTCAATTTAAGCCAACATACCCGACAAAAGATGCTGATATAGCAGTTAATCACTCTGATACTTAGATTTAGTCAACGATATTTGATGTATTTGACAAAAGATGTTGATAAAAAAAATTATTCACTCTGACACTTAGCTTTTGTCAATTTTATCTCATATATTCGAGAAATGGATGTTGATATAGAATTTAATCAATCGGATACTTAGATTTTGTCAATTTTATCCAACACATCCGACAAAGGATGCGGATATAGCAGTTAATCACTCTGATAATTAGATTTTGTCAACTCTATTTGATATATTTGACAAAAGATGTTGATAAAAAAATCATTCAATCTGACACTTAGCTTTTGTCAATTTTATCTAGCATATCTTACAAAGGATGCTGATATAGAATTTAATCAATCTGATATTAAGATTTTGTCAATTACATTCGTTGTATCTGATAAAATATATATTGATAAAAAAAATTATCCACTCTGACACTTGGCTTTTGTCAATTTTATCCCATTTATTCGAGAAATGGATGTTGATATAGAATTTAATCAATCAGATACTTAGATTTTGTCAATTTTATCCAGTATATCTGACAATGGATGCTGATATAGCCGTTAATCACTCTGATGCTTAGATTTTGTCAACTATGTTTGATGTATTTGACAAAAGATGTAGATCAAAAAATTTATTCACTGATATTTTAATCAATCTGATATTAAGATTTCGTCAATTATATTCGTTGTATCTGACAAAAGATGTTGTTTTATCCCATGTAATCGAGAAATGAATTTTGATATAGAATTTAATCAATCAGATACTTATATTCTGTCAATTTTATCCAACATATCAGACAAAGGATGCTGATATAGCAGTTAATCACTCTGATACTTAGATTTTGTCAACTATATTTGGTGTATTTGACAAAAGATGCTGATCAAAAATTTATTCACTATGACACTTAGCTTTTGTAAATTTTATCTAGTATATCCGACAAAGGATGTTGATATAGAATTTAATTAATCTGATATTAAGATTTGAAAATTATATTCGTTGTATCTGACAATAGATGTTGATAAGAAAAAATCATTCACTTTGAAACTTAGCTTTTGTCAATTTTATCCCATGTACTCGAGAAATGGATGTTGATATAGAATTTAATCGTTCAGATACTTAGATTTTGTTAATTTTATCTAACATATCTGACAAAGGATGCTGATATAGCAGTTAATCACTCTGATGCTTAGATTTTGTCAAATATATTTTATGTATTTGACAAAAGATGTAGATAAAAAAATTTATTCACTCTGACACTTAGCTTTTGTCAATTTTATCTTGCATATCCGACAAAGGATGCTGATTTAGAATTTAATCAATCCAATATTAAGATTTTGTCAATTATATTCATTGTATCTGACAAAAGATGTTTATAAAAAAAATTAGTCACTCTGACACTTAGGTTTTGTCAATTTTATCCCATGTATTCGAGAATTGGGTGTTGATATAGAATTTAATCAATCGGATACTTAGATTTTGTCAATTTAAGCCAACATACCCGACAAAAGATGCTGATATAGCAGTTAATCACTCTGATACTTAGATTTAGTCAACGATATTTGATGTATTTGACAAAAGATGTTGATAAGAAAAAATTATTCACTCTGAAACTTAGCTTTTGTCAATTTTATCCCACGTACTCGAGAAATGGATGTTGATATAGAATTTAATCAATCGGATACTTAGATTTTGTCCATTTTATCCAACATAGCTGACAAAGGAGGCTGATATAGCAGTTAATCACTCTGATACTTAGATTTTGTCAAATCTATTTGATGTATATGACAAAAGATGTTGATAAAAAAATCATTCAATCTGACACTTAGCTTTTGTCAATTTTATCTAGCATATCTTACAAAGGATTCTGATATAGAATTTAATCAATCTGATATTAAGATTTTGTCAATTACATTCGTTGTATCTGACAAAAGATGTTGATAAGAAAAATTATTCACTCTGACAATTAGCTTTTGTAAATTTTCATCCTATGTATTTGAGAAATGGATGTTGATACAGAATTTAATCAATCAGATACTTAGATTCTGTCAATTTTATCCAACATATCGGACAAAGGATGCTGATGTAGCAGTTAATCACTCTGATACTTAGATTTTGTCAACTATATTTGGTGTATTTGACAAAAGATGCAGATCAAAAATTTATTCACTATGACACTTAGCTTTTGTAAATTTTATCTAGTATATCCGACAAAGGATGCTGATATATAATTTAATTAATCTGATATTAAGATTTGAAAATTATATTCGTTGTATCTGACAAAAGATGTTGATAAGAAAAAATTATTCACTCTGAAACTTAGCTTTTGTCAATTTTATCCCACGTACTCGAGAAATGGATGTTGATATAGAATTTAATCAATCGGATACTTAGATTTTGTCCATTTTTGTATAATAAAGAACGACCTCTTGCCTATACTAAATTTTATACGCCACTTAATTATAGTATAGGTTAGTAATTCAACAGATAGCATGGCACTGGAACATCGTAAAGAGTTGTTCAATGGCTCATTTTAAAGGAAATTAATTGGGTTAAAAACCTTTTGTAACTAAAACAAATTATTTTAAAACAGGATAAATTTTTCCACTAGAAACTGTATTTTTGATGTCTTTCCATACTGCTGTCTTTTCAAAGACATTTGATTTTTGAAGCAATCAAACAGTTCGTGGTAAGGTTGTATTTTAAACTTTATATCCGGGTTGCAGCGGTAGCTAGCAACCTAGTGAGAGACGATCACGTCCAATGTTTAGAAATATAAAACCCATAGTTCCTAAAAAAGGAGTCAGATCAAAACAAAAAGTACACCATTATTACAGTAAAGAACGATCTCTGGCCCATAGTAACTGATATATTGTTCCGGGTTGGAGCGGTAGCTAGCAACCTAGTAAGAGACGATCACGTCCAATGTTAAGAAATATAAAACCCATAGCCCCTAAAAAAGGAGTTTACAGTAAAGAACGAACTTCCAGCCAATAGTAACTAAAAAAGTTACATAAAGGCTCGATCATCGAATTTAAGCTGAAACTAAGTCAAGGACAATTATGCCTCCATATATCCACAGTGATGTATAAGATTTCCCATTACATCTGTAAACTGCTCCACAGTTGCCGGTCCATACCTTGGAAGCTTTTCACTAAACATGCAACATCAGAGCAAAAAATTCAATTTTTTAATATATTTTATTTTTCAGTTTAGAATCGCTAAAGTTATTATGTAAACTGCAAAAATATTTGTGATATCTGAGCAATAATTTTAATCTTTTCATTCAAACTAACTAAATACCTGAAAATTTAAAAATTAGTTTTACTTTTTGTTAGGTTATGGATGCTCGATACGAGTCTTAAGAAGTGTTAATTAGATAAGAATATTATTTCTTGTTTTGTAATAAGATGTCTTCTAAGCGAGTTATACGTAATTTAAAAAAAACAGTACTATACAAAAAACAGAGATAGCATCATGGGAAAAAAAAGCAAAGGTAATCAACTGACAAGGCGTATCGAGTTGCGAGAATTGATAGTGACAAACAGCGTTATTATAATGATGAAGTTTATAGACATGCGAAAATTGATAGTGACAAACAGCGCTATTATAATGATGAAGTTTGTAGACATGCAAAAACTGATAGTGACAAACAGCCTTTTTATAATGATGAAGTTTATAGACATGAAAAAATTGAGACAGCCAAACAAAAGAGCAAGGAACGGTATGATAACGATAAGGATTACTGCCTTGTCCGAATCCCCTGTATAGGAAACTTTCTGTCCCTTGGCTTTAACAGCAAGGGAAATACCTTGATAAGAATCTTCAGAGCAGCTTCGGAGGTCGGTGGATCGAAACCTAACCAAAGAACGCTAGACCTTAGGCCCAACGAGGTTCAATGAGATTTCGATCCATCCTTCTCCGGGGCAAACGCCCAACGCACTTCCACTGCGCTAAGCTGCTCACACTAAAGCAAGTGATTTAAACAGTTTATGATGTATTATAAGGGAATTTTTTTCTAAATCCACAATTTTATAGTAAAGAACGAGCTCTAAATAATGGTTGTACCTATAGTTGCAATCAAGTAAAAGACAAACCAAAGCATGTAGTAACTAAAAGTTTAAAACATGTCTTGAAAAATCATAATTGCTGTAGTTGACCCAATCTAGTGAAAGGTGAACCAGAGCCCATAGGAACCAAAAAGTGAAAAAGCACGTTTTTGAAAATAGTAATAAAGAACGAATTCTAGGCCATAGTAACTGAAATGTTAAAATAAATCATCATATTTATTTTTGCTAAATCAACAATTTTATAGTAAAGAACGAGCTCTAAATGATGGCTGTAGCTATAGCTGCAGCAATAAAGTAAAAGACAAACCGAAGCCCCTTGTAACTAAAAGTTTAAAACATGTTTTGAAAAATCATTATTGCAGTAGTTTGCACAACCTAGTGAAAGGCGAGCCAGAGCCCATAGTAACCAAAAAGTGTTACTGATCAGGATTGCAGCGGTAGCTAGCAACCTAGTAAGAGACGACCACGCCTCATAGTAAAAACTAAATCAAACAGTGCGTGGTAATGAACTGTATAGTAAGAGCGACTCGTCTCAATAGTAACCGAAGCTCTAAAAAATAGAATTTTAATATCCGGGTTGCAGCGGTAGCTAGCAACCTAGTAAGAGACGATCACGTCCAATGTTAAGAAATATAAAAACCCATAACTCCTAAAAACAGAGTCAGATCAAAACAAAAAGTACACCATTAGAACCGCCTTGTCCGAAACCCCTATAAAGAAAACTTACCGCCCTGCGGCTTGAATAACAAAGAATATATAGTGGCTTGATAATCAAGAAAATTGACTTTAACCACGTTATTCTCCACAAACGGGATATTTTTTTCTTTCTTTCTTTTCCACAGATAGCTTGGCACTGGAACATCGTAGAGAGTTGTTCAATGGCTCATAGTAAAGGAAATCTCTAGATTACAATAAAGAACGATCTCTCGCCCATAGTAACTGATATACGACTGTACAATCAGAGACTTGAAATTATATCCGGGTTGCAGCGGTATTTATGATAAAGAACGAACTCTTGCCTATAATAGATTTGATACTCAAATTAATAATAGTTAATGATATAGTAATGATATGGTTTTATTGATAGCTGAATAACTAATTAAAACAAAACGACCCCGGTGGAATTTGAACCACCAAGTTTCAGTTGACGGTCGATCGTGCTTGCCACTTTGACTATTTTCGGACAAGGCGGTTTCGGACAAGGCGGTTCTAATGGTGTACTTTTTGTTTTGATCTGACTCCTTTTTTTGGGAACTATGGGTTTTTATATTTCTTAACATTGGATGTGATCGTCTCTTACTATGTTGCTAGCTACCGCTGCAACCCAGATCTTCGAACATTAGAAGCTCTAAATCTTTTAAAATTTATAATGAAGCACATCGATCCTTTATGTAAGTCGACGATTTTGTTTTGGCCTTATTATAATTGGTATGGTGAAATAATAATATGCATATGGCTCTTAAATCATACTTCTTTATGGTTCCATATGGTCTAGTGGCTAGGATAGTTAACTTTCACTTAACAGGCTCGGGTTCGATTCCCGGTGTGGGAAAATTGTTAACTCTATAATCTTCGAAAATTTGAACCGTTTATAATTTAAAATGATGTATAATATAAATACTGTAATCTTAACTAATGTGAAGTTGCGTATACAAGTTAGTATAGGGAAAAGTTCGATCTTTATTATATTAATTTCCTTTAAAATGAGACCATATTTTTTCAATGTTTAAAATTATTAAGTACACAAAATCCCGTGTCGAGTATCTAAAACCTAGCATAAAACAAAACTAATTTTATAATTTTCAGGTATTTCTCTTGTTTGAATTACAAAATTAGTATTATTGGTTAGACACCATAAATATTTTTCATTTTACATAATAAGTTTAGCGATTCTGGACTGAAAACTAAAATATTGCAATTATGAGACAATAATATGGAGATATGTACTTTACGGGTTACAAACCAAAAAAAAGTTTGGTTCCAGGATACAATAATAAATTTGAACTGAGATGAAAAAAATTTTTCTTCCAGGAGACAAAAAGCAAAACTAATTTTGGAATTTTCATGTATTTTTGTTGTTTAAATTAAAAAATTACTATTACTGATTAGGCATCATAAATATTTTTGCAGTTTACATAATAATTTTAGCGATTAAGCCAAAAAAGAAAATTTTGGTTCCAGGAGTTTCGGTTACTATTGAGACAAGTAGCTATTATTACTATAGAGTTCATTACCATGAACTGTTTTATTGCTTCAAAATTCAAATATCTTTGAAAAGACTGCAGTATGAAAATACATCAAAAATGCAATTTTTTTGACAAAATTGATTCTACTTTAAAAAGTATTTTATTTTTAAATACAAAAGTGACTAGATGTTGCAATTTCCTTTAAAATGAGCTATTATACAGCTCTCTATGATTTTCCAGTACCCAGCTAGCTGAGGAGAAAAATCAAGCGGAAAGAAAAAAATATCCCGTTTGTGGAGAATAACGTGGTAGAAGTCTATTTTCTTGATTTGCAAGCCAATATATTTTCTTTGTTATTCAAGCCAAAAGGCAGTAAGTTTCTTTTATAGAGAATTCAGACAAGGCGGTTCTAATGGTGTACTTTTTGTTTTGATCTGACTCTTTTTTTAGGAGTTGGGGGGTTTTATATTTCTTAACATTGGAGGTGATCGTCTCTTACTAGGTTGCTAGCTACCGCTGCAACCCGGATAAAACAGAAAAAGCTGTCTTCAATAAAGAATAGCGTTGTTGCAGCCACTTTTCTTTTTTTTCAAACAATGGATTTCCTTTGTTGTTCAAGCCAAGGGACTGTAATTTTTCTATATATGGGTTTCAGACAAGAAAGTTCTGATAGTGTGCTTCTTGTTTTGTTCTTACACATTTACTGTGATTCAGTTACTTTGAACTAAAGTTCGTTCTTTAATGTAAACGTTAATTAGTCACGTCATAGTCAAAGTGGCAAGCACGATCGACCGTTAACTGAAACTTGGTGGTTCAAATTCCACCGGGGTCGTTTTCTTTTAATTATTTATTAAACTATCAATAAAACCATATCATTACTATATCATTAACTATTATTAATTTGAGTATCAAATCTATTATAGGCAAGAGTTCGTTCTTTATCATAAGTACCGCTGCAACCTGGATATAATTTCAAGTCTCTGATTGTACAGTCGTATATCAGTTACTATGGGCGAGAGATCGTTCTTTATTGTAATCTTACGGAACATAATTAAAATTTCTTAATATAATAAAAATAATTTTTTGTAATTCCTTTAAAATGAGCTATTATACAGCTCTCTATGATTTTCCAGTGCCCAGCTAGCTGAGGAGGAAAATCAAGCGGAAAGAAAAAAAATATCCTTTTTGTGGAGAATAACGTGGTAAAAGTCAATTTTCTTGATTTTCAAGCCAATATATTTTCTTTTTTATTCAAACCAAAGGGCGGTAAGTTTCTTTTATAGAGGTTTTGGACAAGGTGGTTCTAATCGTGTACTTTTTGTTTTGATCTGACTCTTTTTTTAGGAGTTGGGGGGGTTTTATATTTCTTAACATTGGAGGTTATCATCTCTTACTAGGTTGCTAGCTACCACTGCAACCCGGATGATTACAAACAGGAAAAAGCCTACGGCTTTTTCTTCTTTGGAGTAGTAAGAGACGACTCTCAAAGAATAAGGGAGCTAACTAAGTCCAATGTATGCAATGGTTTGTTCTTCTAATGATCGTCTTTTAATATAATATTTTTAACCTATTAATTTCCTTTAAAATGAGCCATTGAACAACTCTCTACGATGTTCCAGTACCAAGCTATCTGTGGAATTACTAACATATACTATAATTCAGTGGCGTATAAAATTTAGTATAGGCACGAGGTCGTTCTTTATTATACATGTTTGAAAGACTGCAGTGTGAAAAGACATCAAAAATGCAGTTTTTGGTGGAAAAATTTATTCTATTTTATAAATAATTTATTTTAGTTACTATATATTTTTAACCCAATTATTTTACTTTAAAATGAGCTATTGAAAAACCCTATACGATGTTCCAGTGCCAAGCTATCTCTGGATACAAAAAAAGAAAAAAAAAAGAAAAAAAGAAAAAAATATCCCGTTTAGGCAGAATGTTGTAGTAGCTGCCACTTTTCTTGATTTTCAAGCCAATATATTTCCCGTGCTGTTCAAGCCAAGGGACAGAAATTTTACTATGCAGGGGTTTCGGACAAGGCGGTTCTAATGGTGTACTTTTTGTTTTGATCTGACTCTTTTTTTAAGAACTATGGGTTTTTATATTTCTTAACATTGGACGTGATCGTCTCTTATTAAGTGGCAATGGCATTTAGTATAGGCAAGAGGTCGTTCTTTATTGTAAAACTGATCCGATCCTGTTTTTTACCTCTAGTCGTGTGAGAGGCATATAAGGAGGATTACCACTTACTGGTCTTAATTGAAGAAAATCTCCCAAAAATAAGCAGTTAGCATTACCCATTGGCAAATCAACCGCCAATATTTTTGATAGTCTTAAATGAATGTAGGTTAAAAGAAGAGACGAAACCATACAAATTTCATCAATAATAAAAACTCTTGTCTCCTTAAGTGTCTTTCTCAAAGTGAGAAGTTTTTCAGTGGAGAGAGGTGTGTATTTTGTGGTGTTTTCCTGATCAATAGCTAAACTTAAACAACTATGTATTGTTAAACCATTTATGCTATGTGCAGCAATACCAGTAGGTGCCATAACTACAACGAGACAATCTTCATTCTTGAACTTGTTGCAAAGTAGTCTTCTCACGACACTGATAACCCTAGATTTTCCTGTGCCCCCACATCCAGATACAATCAACTTCAAAGATGTTGCACCATTCCGCTTGGTAACTGAGTCTAAGATTTTGTCAACAACTCTCTTTTGATCAATATTGAGCGACTCATAATAATTTTTCAACCTGTCTTCGGTGTCACCATTTAAAATCTGTTTTTTTGCGTCTAACAAATCCTCCATAGCATCTGCTGCTCTGTCAATGACTCCTCTCTGAATTGCATTTTCTGGGTCATCTTCAATGTTTTCATAAATATTTTCTGCCTTCTGAATTTCTTTTGCACGTTCTCGGACCCTTTCTTCAAATTCTATGTTGCTTTTCCTCTTAACAACAAATTTTTCGTGGTAAGCTACCATGTCGGGATAGTTTACACTTTCAACACAGTAGGTTTTGTAGTTGCTATTTCCACTGACTACTAGTTCATTTTCATCTCTCCAAGGTTTAAACAATTTTAAAAGATCTCCATAGTAAGCATTTTTCTTCTCGTCAGTTTCAAATGGGTTTACCTTTCTGTGCTGTATGATATACGGTTTAAAAAGCCTTTTTTCTGAGGTAAAAGGACCCGTCAGTTAACATCATATTATCATCAGTACCATTACGCTCCCGTTCATACCAAGACAATAACTGAAAAAGACTGATATTTTCCATATGTTCCGGTCTTTTAGGGTAGATATCAATAACCCAGTGGGCAATGTACAAATCACTACTCTGTGGATCGTTTTTAGCAAGCTTTTCAAGCTCCTCATACCCTCTCAGTGTCCTCTTCACCTTGCTCTTTTTCGCAAGGTCAATATATCTAAATTGCCTAGAAATACTATACAATTTAGTACCAAGAAGCCTATCAGCAGCTTCAACTGCTCCAACTTGACGGGTTTTTATGGACTTCAACAAGTAGGACATAGTTCGTTGACCAAGACTTTTGCATGCATTATTTACTTCCTCCCACAGTGCTTCTATTTCGACACTCTCTGCTTTTGTCATGTAATCGGTAATGTAATACGGTAATTTAGAGCCCAAATGGCCAATATATTGAACATCAATGTTTGCTTGATTAGCAATAAGTAGCGCAGGAGAATAGTCATTTATATAACGCTCGTCATCTCTTCGAAGCAGATGATATATTCTTTTTCCTGGCTTTTTACGGTTTGTACCATGAGCCAAGCAGTCAAGGATGTCATATAATCCTGTTCGTTCCTTTGTAGGACGAGGAAAGACAAACTTACAATACGTAACCCATCTTCCTCTTTTTCTCTTATACTTTCTTTGACAGTATGTATTACAGCGGTGCACTTGATGGTCTTTGACCAGTTTGTGAAGAGTTGGACTAGTCAATCTATTTGGTATTTCACAAGTTATAATACTATTGATATACTGAATCACTTCAGACGCTGTTGATTTCCCAATAATAGAAGCATCTTCAATCCACAACACACAGTGTACATGAGGCGCACCTCGTTTCTGATACTCGATACGCCAGAAATTATCCTTAATTTTACCAAACAAAGGATTTGTCTTTGAACAAATTAGCTCATTAAATATAGGTGTCCATTTTTGGTCAAAGTGCATGGAAACTGCAATTGGATCTAGACACGTCAACTCTGCTGGGGTTATTTTTGCCACACCAGGTAAGTTCTTATGGACAGTCCGTAAATAGTCAATAAATTCAGGAGAGTACCACTCAGCACATGAAACTGTCAGAAACAAAGTCGGTGGACCCAATTGCTCAATCATTGACTTTACTTTATAGGAAAGAAATTGAAAATACTGCTGAGATCCTCTGATTTTTGATTGAACAGAAAACAAATTCGCCTCCATCTCTCCATCACGGGAATAAAGCCAGTCTATAAATTGACGAGCATTTTGATTTGGTTTCACAGTCCGCAACATATGACCGACGCTATTACACATGTAAGAGAATTCTTGCAATTGGAAGCTGTGAAAAAGAAACTGTTTGTCAAGACGAAACTTAGTATGTCTGCTAAGAAGCCTTGATTTAAAATATTCTGCATTCCTAATCCGAAATGGTCTTGCCTTGTCACGCAAGCCATATTTGCCTTTCGGGAAAAGATTTGGAAACACTTTTAGATCAAGTTCTTCCTGAAATAAGTCTTCGCTCTCACCTTTTAGTTTCTTGATTTGAAATTGGTCAGTACCAAGATCTTTCATTTGCTTAAAATCTTCAATGAAGTCTTTTGGAACCGCTGAATTGAGAGGCTGGACAGAAAAATGTTCAACCAATGTAGATTTTGCGCTTTCTGTCAGTTTCTGAAGGATTGCAGCTTCCGGTATTTCAGGTAAATTATCAACACCAACCGCTTTTTCAGCAAGACGGGCTTCAAGTATTTTTTTTAAATCTTCTAGGGTGTATGCATGTATTGTTGTATAGAGACTGTTGTTCTCTCTTAACCACAACAGTGCTTCATGGACTTTTCTCAGATCTATTAGTGCAGTCCAAACATTCTTGTTGTAAGTAGGCTGACCATTGACAATGACAACAAAACTATCAATGTTAAGAAGTTTTTCAGGCTGAATATCTGCATTTGCTTGCACATCAACAGGTAGATATACTATTCTCCCCTTAAGAGCGTCAACAAGTTCTGTTCTAGGTCTCTTCAATGCAGTTACTTGCCCTAATCTGACGATCGTAAGACAAGGCATTACAAATCGAATCATTGCCATTTCAAAATTATTTAAACACTTTATACATTCCGGTGTACAGTCTATATGAAGGTTATTTAATACTGATCGGACATTCTCCTGACTTTTCAACATTTTCCCAGCACAGTAATCACAGACAAAGAATGTATCTATGACATCCTCTTTCCAACCTGTACATTGAATTAGTTGTTCTCTGTCATCTTTGGGTATGTCCTGTTGTAGGTGTTCTAAAATCGTGGCCATCATTACATCAAAACCTTTCTTATTTGAAAGGGATCTTAGACTCTTCAATTGGTATTTTGTCTTTATCTGCTCACAACTGTCACAATGCATTGTGGGGTAAACATCCCTAATGTTAGCTACCTTATCAAGGCTCTCACCAAATAATTTTATTATTGTATTTTCATCCACAGAAACTCTAATTTTGCTATCACCGTAAATGAAGTCTTGACTATTATTACGACAGAGTCTACTTGACACTTCTTCTATGTAATGACTTAGTTCCTTGTACGAGCCCTCGACTTTTAGTAGATTAATATGTTGTATAATCTTACATTTTGATACTGCCTTATATACGCTATTAATGAAACAGTTCAAGACAGGAAAATGTGGAGCTAGTGCCCTTAGAGAACGCAAATAGCTCTGACATCCCTCATTTGGGCTACAGTATAACGAATGCCCATGCTTTCTTGTGTCCCTGTAATTGATTTCACAATAATCCAAGCCGCCAAGGTAGAAATTAACCACTTTGTCAGTTGAAAATTTTAATACTATATTATTTTCAAGGATATCAAAAAGAATTTGACATAATTCAATATCCGTCGGATAGAGCTTGCAGATATCAGGGTGACATTGCCAAGTAACCTGCTGCCCAATTTTTGGTTTTGAATGTTTACTCAGATTGTTATAGGTGACTTCAGCCATCATAATTTCCTTGTCAGATCTAGATTCAGAGCATTCTTCAATAGTTGTCTCGTACTTTTCAGGACAGTTTGTTCTACTACACAGAGAATTTTTTGCCAAATATTCAGTAGAACTAAAAGAACTGTTTAAAACACAGTTAGAAATGCTTTTTTCTTGAGTCGGTGCTCCAGGAATTTGTTCTAAATCATTAGTCTTACAAACACATTTACTAATAACCCTAACAGGCTCGTTTTCGCCATAATTGAAAAACATTGCTTTTCCTTCGCTGTTGATAGGTATGCTTGTATATATGTTTTTATTGCTGCTACATAAACTGCAATTGCTCCTTCCAAAATTAATATACGAATTTTCAAAGAAGTACGCCTCCGTATATTCACTGTGTTATCGAACATTTTCCATTGCATCTGTAAACTGTTCCGCAGTTGCCAATCCATACCTTGGAAGCTTTTCATTAAACTGACAACATTTCTTTTGAATATTACTATGAAGCTTTGCCAAGGAATTTCTAGCCGACTTTTCAACAGCATCCGCTCTTTCAAAGAGAATTTTAATCTGTAATTTTGAATACTTTTCGTGATCCTGGTAAAACATGCGTAAAATGTTTCTCAATTTACGAAGATCAGCCTGCATTTTTGCCATCTTCTTGTATTTCTGAATGTAATTTTTCCGTTTGTCCTTATGCGTTCTTCGGTACAACCTCGCAGAGAATTTAATTTTTTCATTATAGCTTTTGTCACCCCAGTATCTACCCATTATTCTGGTAGCAACTTTTTTCTTATGTTTGTTTCGGTAATCTTCATCATTATCATACCGTTCCCTGCTCTTTTGTCTAGCCTGCTCAATTGTTGCTTCTCTATAAAGTTTATCATTGTGATAACGCTCCTTGATCTTTTGTCTAGCCTGCTCAATTCTTGCTTCTCTGTAATGTTCATCATTACCATACCGTTCCTTGATCTTTTGTTTGGCTGTCTCAATTTTTGCATGTCTATAATCTTCATCATTGTGATAACGTTCCCTGCTCTTTTGTCTAGCCTGCTCAATTGTTGCTTCTCTATAAAGTTTATCATTGTGATAACGCTCCTTGATCTTTTGTTTAGCCTGCTCAATTCTTGCTTCTCTGTAATGTTCATCATTACCATACCGTTCCTTGATCTTTTGTTTGGCTGTCTCAATTTTTGCATGTCTATAATCTTCATCATTGTGATAACACATCTTGCTGTTTTGTTTTGCTCTCTCAATTATTACTTCTCGATACGCCTGGTCGGTTGAATACCTTTGTTTTGCTCTCTCAATTATTACTTCTCGATACACCTGGTCGGTTGAATACCTTTGCTTTTTTCTTTTCAAGTTACTATCTCTGGTGTTTGTGTAGTACTCTTTCTTCAACTTTCGTATAGCCTGCTTTGATCTAAACATTATTATAATAAAGAATGAGATAATTTTCAGTTTTTAATTTCATTATATAATAATTATGACGTCACTCTATTCACGTCATAGCTCTAATATAAAACTATGATGACGTTCATTATTTATCTAGTAGTGTTTCAGACAAGGTATTTCTAATGATGTACTTTTGTTTTGATCTGACTCTATTTTTAGTAGTTTTGGGTTTTTATATTTCTTAGCATTGGACTGATCGTCTCTTACTAGGTTGCTAGCTACTGCTGCAACCCAAATTCATATATATATTTATTTATGAGAGGCAGCCTGGCCGAGTGGTCCAAGGCACTGGTGTTAGCCACCAGTCTCTTCAGAGGCGTGGGTTCAATTCTTACCGCTGGTATACGATTATGTTTGAAAGACTGCAGTGTGAAAAGACATCAAAATGCAGTTTTTGGTGGAAAAATTTATTCTCTTTTAGAAATAATTTATTTTAGCTACTATAGATTTTTAACCCAATTAATTTCCTTTAAAATGAGCTATTGAACAACCCTCTACGATGTTCCAGTGCCAAGCTATCTCTGGATACAAAAAAAGAAAAAGAAAAAGAAAAAAATATCCCGTTTAGGCAGAATGTTGTAGTAGCTGCCACTTTTCTTGATTTTCAAGCCAAGATATTTCCCTTGCTGTTCAAGCCAAGGGACAGAAATTTTACTATGCAGGGGTTTCGGACCAGGCGGTTCTCATGGTGTACTTTTGTTTTGATCTGACTCTTTTTTTAAGAACTATGGGTTTTTATATTTCTTAACATTGGACGTGATCGTCTCTTACTAGGTTGCTAGCTACCGCTGCAACCCGGATTTAGCAAAACCATTAATATTATGTTTAAGCCGCTTGGGGTCAAGTTAAAACAGAAGATGCATATGAAGAGGGTAAAAGAGTAATTGTCAGTCCTAGAGACAGAGAAAAAGAGAAAAAAGGATAAATTTCAAATTGAAATCCTTCGAAAAAAAAGGAACCTGGCCAATATTGGACCAGAAACATAACCCTAAAGAAATCCATTGAGGGTAGATGCACATAATGACCCAAAGATGACAGAATAATAGCTATAAACGACATTAAGTTGTTTTAAAAGTAAAATATGTAGAATTGGGACAATTCTTCTTTAAATGGGGAGTATTGTGGTAAAGCTTCCTAATTTAGTTAATGATTAAATTAGCAAAAATATATATGACGCAAATATAAAGTTTTCAAAATACCACTTTTTAAGATAAGGATACAAATCGTAGAATGTGTGGGCTTGGAGGGAACTTGCTCAATAACCAATTTCCTGCCTAAATGCGTCAATTTACCAGAAGAACGTGGTTAGGTTTTTTATATATATACCACGATTTTTGGGACTGAAAGCAGACTTTTTGACTTGCCGGGTGAACCTCTGCCCGTTTGTTTTCTCATTAGAAATACCTTGGACTTTGTCTTATAATCGTAAGTGTCTAAGTATCTCATTTATATTTTATTGTTGTTTTATTGAGACTTGTGGGCTACTTGGGACAGCCCGTCCCAGTAGCCAGAATATATCTGATTTGATTATATGGTAAATGAATAAAAGTGTTGTATTTTAGACGAACTCTCTACGATCTATTTTTAGCCTCTCGAACATACTCAGTCGGTACGCCTCATTAGCTCGGTCAGAGCCTAAGGCACGCTACCAAAGTTCAATTCCTTAGGGCCAGAGTTTATCTCCCCTATAAAGGGAGAATAAAGGCATCTAAGACTACAACCCCCAAATACCACAAATAATACTTCATAAAAATGTCTGTGAGGAAGAAACCCCTCCCCTACATCTCTCTGGGAAATGGTTGTAAGTTATGCCTTTGAGGCATTTAAGAATTTTATAAAAAAGGTTATTGTAAATGCTCTGGAGGGGACTCATTGGATTGGTATTCATAAGTTCTAGTGCACTTCTTAAGAGTCAAAGTGATCTCAGCACAGCTACGCACAACTAGAGATCTCAGCACAACTACAGCTACAACCCTTTTTATAAAAACCTTAAATACGAAAAAATATATACCCCCTCACAGCCCTCAGGGCAAGGGTTGTAATTTATTCCTTGGGGGCATATAAGGGTTTTATAGAAAGCGTTGTCGAAGAAACTCAAAATTACTCATTCAATTGGAAATGAATGGGATAGGGCTCTTTTTAATTATCAAAAGTGATTGAAAGGCTTGATATCTTTATAGTAAAATCGGTATGGGTACAATGTATTACTATTTTTGTTTTTGTTGAAACCAGGGCACTTTGTATCTAAAGAGTTGTCGCATGAACTTCGAACAGGGTTCATTCGATTGAAAATAGAAAAGGCTAATGCACTTTTTAATTGGTCGAACTTGATTGCAGGGCAGATAGTCCCCCTCTTGGACCCATTCTCCCACTTGCCCATTATTTTTAAAAACTGAATGTTGCCTTAAGATTGAATCAAAATGCACTGTGTTAATGCTAATTCCCAATAATGTATGTCAGCAACATCCAAAGAACGACTAAGGGTATTACATTCAAACTTTTGGGGCTGCTTCGGCTCTTAGAATTTAACCAAATCAAAATAGCGTAAGTGTATCTAAGTTATCAAACAAAGTGAACAGATTTTGTTTCGAATGGCATCAAGTTTTCTATTTCAGGTCAACTAGAGGAGTTATCAAACTAAATTAAACACTACTATTTGTGTCCAGATTTTTCAAAGGGTGTATGTTGTTAAAAATTACTGAAAATTATTCTTCAGCATACAAATAGCAGGGTAAACTATAAAGTTTTAAAAAAACAAATGATTGAAAGTATTATTTTCTTTTTTCCCTGAAAAGACTATGCCAATATAAAACAAACAGAAATTAATTAAAAAAAACTTTCTCCACAAAATAAGTTTTTCAAAGAAAATTCTACTTTAAGGATATACGCTAAGAAAAATACTGGATCTGATGCTAACTTTGATTGGTTGTGTTTGGGAAAATGGTAAGCGTGAGAGGGGGGCTACTATAGAAAAAAATCTTTGATTTAGAAAGAATTTTATTAAATATAAGTATTACCAGTGTATCTAAATCAGCTTGAAGTCTATTTGTATACGCTATTTTTAGTTTCTTAGCGAAGCATTATTGCTCCTCCAATTTAAATTTGTTTAATGATATCACATATCTGGCATACATATTGTCCCGTTCAAGGGTTAGTGGACATCCTCGTGTAATTTCCACTGCTATGTTGGTACTCTCGCCTTTGTATCATTGCTGCTACCTGCTGAATCACCTAGCTCAAATAGTTTAAACATAGTACTCATTTTCTATGCTAAAATTTTGTCAAAAAATAGAATAAAAAAACTAAACTGGTCTCTCTCTGAATTCAACTGTCTTACTAATGTGAACTACAATGAAAAGCACTCTTCATATGGGATATGGTTGGTATGACTAAGTAGCTATGCTGATTTAGTCACTTTTTTTGAGTACCCTCTCCATCAATTGTCTCTGATTAGTCCAGAAAATGAATGTAGCTACAAAAACCTGTCTGGTTGCCTTATGGAATCTCGTCCCACTCTGAGTCAGATGTAAGATCACTAACTTCATCTGATGTCATGTCAGATTCTTCGATGTCATGTTGCTCCTGATTTGGCTCCTGGATTTTTTTTGTTGGATTTTTTTTGTTTGATTTGGCTCCTGGATTTTTTTGTCGTTTTTCAATGTAATCATAAAACTCTACCCAACCATACCATATGCACATGATTAGTAGAGGCGCGATCCCGATGCCAAATAGTATCCACTCTACTGTTGTAATTGGCATCTCTCTCTGTTGTGAGATGTCACACTGGTTTTCTATGTTGTGCGAGACTTCAATCCTTTGTCTTATGCAATGGCTGAGTTTACAACTTATTATACAATCTCTTATGTTCATTTTTTAATTACTAAAGTGAAATTAAATATTATCGAACAGTTCATGTTCAACTCTCGTATCAAGTATCATATTCCTAGTGAAAATTAAAACTATTTTTAAAATAATCAGGTATTTTTGTAGTTTAAATTAAAAAATTTAAATCGTTGCTCAGATACCTTACATATTTTTGCAATTTATAACTTTAGCGATTCCGGACTTAAAACGTAATTTTTTTTATTTTTTTACGTTACGTCAATCAGTGTTAAACATTATCACTTATTTCATATTTTTTAAATTCTTAACATGGTAACCCTGAACTGTATAAAAGAGCTGTCAATTCACAGTGAGTTCTCTCAAATTTTTAAATTAGTTTTAGCAAATTAACTAAGTCTAAAAATATTCTGAGATAGTTTATGTTTATTTAGTATTATTATTATTTTGGTTCTTTTGATAATGAAAAATGTTTTCTTATGAACATATTATAGGTTTTTTTGCCATAAAAGAATTAATATCTTCTTAATGAAGGATGGCTTTTAAAAACGTTCAAAGAAAATATAGTAATCCTAAAATACTTGTAAAAGATGTTACATCCAATAATCCATCGATGCCAACTGATGAGGCAATGGCTGAAGTAGCTAAAGTTACATTTAAAAAATTGACAATATTTATCGTGATGAAAATTATTATGAAGAGAATAAAAAGCCAAAGATGCTATCTTCATGTTTCAAAGGCAACAAAACTGCTTTTATATTTACTAGAAAACGGAAGCTATATGGTAATGAGATTCTGTATCAATTTTCATTATTGTGAACTGAAGCCTGCTTTAAAATTTACCTTTATTCACTGCAAGCTCGAAGTTAATGGTGTTCGAATAGAAATTCATGTTAACGGAGATTTAAAGCTTTGGAGGAACATCATATTAAAAAAGCTTTCAGATGAAGAAAATGTAAAGTTATATGAGAAAAAATAAAGAGAGAAGGGTAAAGAGGATGCAGGCTGGAACGTCAGTGAGGCTAGAACTTCAAACCAGGAGTACATACCAAAATATAGCTCCAAAAATATCAGAAGAAAGTTTAAAAATTTTCTAAGACGCCGTAATAATGTGGAAATAACGGTCAGGGTAGTAACTTCCAGCGATCCGTTTATACCAACTAATGAGGCAATGACAGAAGTAGCTAAACTCACCTTTGATGAGTTAGCATCATTTACGGTTATTAATATAATTGTGAATAGAATGTTTGATACGAATTCCTATCATCATGTTTTAAAAGCTACGAAATTGTTATCATATATTTTAGAAAACGGAAGCGATAGGTTTGTGAAAACCTGCTTAGATTCATATTATAGGGATATAAAAAAGGCTTGTTGTCTTGGATATAGCAAATATGGTGTACCATATAGGATAAAAAAAAACAGAAAGTTTTACAAGATTTGTTCTTATATCGTAAAAATATATTGAAAAACTATCAGATGAGGAGAACTCCTGTGTTCATTCAAAACCTACCACCTTAGTATTGCAACAACAGAATTTGAATGCAAAGGACAAAAATGAATTCGTCCATGTTTTTCATACTGATAATTCCAAACCAACCTCTTGTATGCCCAAATATAGCTCCAAGAACATCAGAAGAATGGTTTTTAATTTACTTAAAACCCGTAGTAATGTCGAACAGTTAGTTCGGGATCTTGAATCCAGCGATCTATGCATGCCAACCGATAACGCAATGGCAGAAGTAGCTAAACTCACATTTGATTATTTGGCGATTTTCAAGATTATTAAAGAAATAGAGCATAAAATACGAAAAATACGCATTAAATATAAAAGCTTTACTTATCAATCAAGTGAATTTATCCCTCATTATTTAAAGACAACAACATTAATCTGGTATTTATTGGAAAATGGAAGCAAAGATTTTGCAATGCTATTTTTCTAAATTCCAGAGGTAGGGGATTTTCTGAACTTACGTTTTGATATTTTTCCAGAATTTTGGGAAAAAATGGGCATCGATCCTAAGCGTAAGAGTCTTTATATTTACAGAGAAATCGGAGAAATAGTTTATTGGAATAAAAATATATTGAAAAAGCTATTAGAGCAAGATGATGAAGTAGAGGATAAAACACCACTGAAAAACATTGAAAATAGAAGAAGATCTAAAACCAAAGAGAATGAAAAGTCCAGGCAAATTCCAGTACCTTCCTTTCCAAGTAACGAAGAGGTTCTGTCAAAAAGTGCCTTAGTTTTGTCCAAAATGGAAGAACACCAAAGGTCTAAGTATGTGAAATTAGAAGTTGCTGACCCAAAAGAGGGTAAAAAACAACTCATCGATATTGAAGAGAATGCCCAAGACAAAGTAAAGTTACTTCAAAGGGACGAAGAAGAAAAATTCCATCCTGTAAAGAATGATAGAAATAAAAAAAGTACTCAAAATAGGAAAAAGGAATGGGTGAATGTTTTTGCGTCACAAATTCCAGTAGGCTACCTCCCTTTCCAAGTAACGAAGAGGTTCAGTCAAAAAGTACCATAGTGTTTTCCGAAATGGAAGAACACCAGAAGTTTAAGGATGTGCAATTAGAAGGTGCTGACTCAATAGAGGATAAAATACCACTCAACAACATCGAGGAGAACGGCCAAGACAAAGTAAAGCTACTTCAAAATGACGAAGAAGGATAGTTGCATCCTGTAAAGAATTATGCATGGATGTCATGAATTTCCTATTCGTTTGCCAGTAAGATCAGAGCACAGAAGCCTATTTTAGCTAATCTGGGTTTAAAAAAGTTGTCCTAAGCCAGAAATTTGGATGTGTTGACGAATAAATTTTGTTACACTTAGAAGATATATTAAAGGATAGTGAAACTTGTCCTTTAGGGTTTACGCATTTGGCAAACTGAAATGGTTAGTGCTATCTTAAAATTCTACATTATTGTTATTCCAATCATGATTTTATTTCATTTTAATTTTACTATGCATCAGTGATTGTGGTGTAATTAAAAAAAGCCTGCTTCAACGGAATTCTTAAGAAAGTTAGGCTTTTGCCTAAGGTTTTTTTTCAATAGATTAGGTAAACAAGCGCCTTGCGGACAAACTTTCTTTGACATTTTAAAGAAAGTAGTTGATCCATGTGAATGATACATTGAAGAAGAGAAAAAAAAACAGTTCAAATGGAAAATATCTAAATCTCTAAGCAATCCTATTTACCGAGCTCAAGTACATACCTTTAAAATATCAAATAACATTTTTTTGGAAAACGATTGTTTAGCTCCTAGACTCAGGAAACACCATCTACATAAGTATTTCCACAGATCAAAGTTTAATAAAATAGTAGCCAGAAAAATGCCTTATTTATAGGACCAGATTTAAAGCTTTGACGCTTCTAAGCCCAAGCGTGTTTGCCACTGCGTTTTGCAGGATTTTCAGAAAAATCCCTGAAAATTTGGGGATTGTGGAAGTACTAAACAGAATGCAACTGATAAGCCAAAATTAATAAAAAGGACAGGTGATACCGAACTCTCAGCTGCCATTCATGGGAGACATCTTATAGTTTCAGTGGACACGGCATTCATGCGCTATTTTCAAAACATATTTCTGTGACTAGGCAGCGTGGTGGCTAAGTGCACCTGACACTTTGACTATAAATCTTATCTCAAATCACTTTCGACTACTAAAAAGGACACTAGCCACTCCAATTTCCAATCGAATGAGCCCTTTTCGAAGTTTCTACGTCAACTCCTTCGTTCGAAGTGCACTGTTATGGAAAAAAAATTAATAAATAATACATTGTGCCAACATCGTTCTTTACTAAGGCAGCGCGATCGCGCTGCCTATGATATTGGCTTGAGGTCGATCTTTACTATAAACTAAGTCTAATGTATGGAATGGTTTGTTATTTCAGTGATCGTCTTTTAATGTAAAAATTTATTCTCTTTTAGAAATAATTTATTTTAGTTACTATAGATTTTTAACCCAATTAATTTCCTTTAAAATGAGCTATTAAACAACCCTCTACGATGTTCCAGTGCCAAGCTATCTGTGGAAAAGAAAAAAAAAAAAAAAAAGAAAAAAATATCCCGTTTGGGGAGAATAACGTGGTTAAAGTCAATTTTCTTGATTTTCAAGCCAATATATTTTCCTTGCTGTTCAAGCCAAGGGACAGAAAGTTTCCTATATAGGGGTTTCGGACAAGGCGGTTCGAATGGTGTACTTTTTGTTTTGATCTGACTCCTTTGTTAGGAACTATGGGTTTTTATATTTCTTAACATTGGACGTGATCGTCTCTTACTAGGTTGCTAGCTACCGCTGCAACCTGGATTGAACAAAATTAGATGAAATTAATTAGCTAATTTGACATGACATAGTTGGTAACTAAGGGCAAGAGCTCGTTCTTTACTATAACAACCAGGATGAAGTCAGTTACAACGTGGAATTTGTTTTATGCTAATTCATTACAAACAGGAAAAAGCCTACGGCTTTTTCTTCTTTGAAATAGTAAGAGACGAACCACAAGTAACTACCCTTGGAACCACCATATATCAGTTACTATGCATGAGCGATCGTTCTTTACTGTAAACAAGTAGCTAACTAAGTCCAATGTATGGAATGGTTTGTTATTTCAGTGATCGTCTTTTAATGTAATGCTCTTGACTTGCAACATTTATGACCGTCCTTTATGTATGCAACTGACGTCATCATAAAGTACTTACAGAACTCCCATTTAAAGTATCGATCTTTTATGTACTTTATTATAAAATTTACTGTAAATTTTTTATTTCAGTGATCGTCTTTTAATGTACTTGCTGTAACGTCAATATAATGAATAGTAAATTGTTCATTTTTGGCTTTGAAGACTCTTCGAGTAATGCGATATAATTCTTCAATCGCGTCGCATTCTATGACACATGCTTTTCCATTATCATTTTGCAATGGTGCTCCTCTGGGTCCGCATGAGTGAGAATCTGTAAAATAGTATTTTTCATCATAATGCATAAGACCCAGTGATTTAGAGTATGCAACTATTATTCCAGCATTATGTTCTCTAAATAATTTTTTTAAAGCCGCCAATAATGTAATTCCTAATTCTCCATTATTTATAGAATCCAATAAACTTCCGCTGCACAACCAATTATCGTCATAATTTAGGGAAAATACTGCGTCATACATTAGAAAATCGTCCTTGATGACATCTAAATTTTTCAATACCAAATAGCCACTAGCAGGAATCGGAAAAACTCTTGGATTTCTATTATTATTATTTTCACGTATGAGAGCATAAATAGTATCCCCTTCAATCATGTTGCTGTTCAGAATATTTTTATTCCATTGCCTTGGAGGTATAATAGCAGCTCGGACAATATTTGCGAGTACCATGGCAAAGCATTGGCTGCCTGCGTATCCAGAGAGAAATATATTATCTTCTGCTTGATTCAAGTCAGCATGTATAATTCTTGATACCTTTCTATTACTATCAAGAGTAAAATATGCACTTGCTGGTGCATTTGCATTATTAGCATTATTGTGTTGTTCTTGACGATCTTGTGCCGGTTGAATGAAACGAAATATATCATTGTGATCAAGTTTCACATTAATATTTAATTTTTTCTCTTTTGTTGACACCACCGGTCCGACACTAGTTATCCTTTTCTTATTTTTGGGATAAATTTCTATTAATAAGGGTTCTTCAACTGAAGGGCTTCTCATTCTTTTTCTGGGACCTCCAACAATGGAAATTTTTTTTCCTTGAGTCTGTTGTCCTTTAGAGTTTACTTCATTTGTTATACATACTTCATCTGGTGTACCTCTGAGTTGCCTTTCTGGGAACTCAAACAATGGAAGATCTGTTCTATAGATTTGTCTCAAACGGTTGTACTCAATTAAAGCATCAATATCGCAATAAATCTTTGTCTTATCAAATTCTACTAGATGTAAACCTGCACTAGTGGTCACACGGGAAAGAGCAACGTACAACATACCTGGACCGAAGCAACAATTACCTGCGTCAACAATTGCACACTGTAAACTTAGTCCTTGGGACTTGTGTATTGTAATGGCAAAGGCCAGTTGAAGAGGAAACTGTCTTCGCGTAAAAAAGACTTGCTTCAAAATTTCAAAGCGCACGGTTTCTCTGCCAATTTCAACCGGAAGTTCCAGTCCATCACATTTTACAAGAACTCCAATTATTTCTCCGTTTGGTAGCAACTTGAAGCTTGTTACTGTTCCCATTGATCCATTTACTAGCCACTTAGCAACACAAATATTTCTTTGGAGCATTACACGTGCACCTACTGCAAGTAACAAGCTCATGAAAGAACCTGCTGTTCTTTTTCTGTCGTTGCCAAAGTTTAAAACAGTGTTTGCTGCTTTCTGTTCGATTCGTTTGTCGTCAACAACTGAAGAGAGTCGATCAACTGCAGAAAGTTTAACGTAGTCTTTGCAGATTTTTGTAAGAAGTAACTCGTTAACTACCATACAAATTTCATTGGTGGGCATAAGAATGACAGGTCTATTTCCCTCTTCATACAATTTTGAGTATAGATCTATTATTTCGTCATTTGAAGCTCTGTAGGAGCTCCCAATTTTTCTCTTGTAAAGACTATTCAAATTTTCACCAGTGCAAAACCCTTGTCTAATTTCAGAAAGTGTATTAGCATAACTCTTATCCATCTTTTGTCTCACATTTATGGTTAGTTCCTCATACTCAAATAGATGCCAGAGGTTAAAAGTACCAACTGATCCGATCCTGTTTTTTACCTCTAGTCGTGTGAGAGGCATATAAGGAGGATTACCACTTACTGGTCTTAATTGAAGAAAATCTCCCAAAAATAAGCAGTTAGCATTACCCATTGGCAAATCAACTGCCAATATTTCTGATAGTCTTAAATGAATGTAGGTTAAAAGAAGAGACGAAACCATACTAATTTCATCAATAATAAAAAGTCTTGTCTCCTTAAGTGTCTTTCTCGAAGTAAGAAGTTTTTCAGTGGAGAGAGGTGTGTATTTTGTGGTGTTTTCCTGATCAATAGCTAAACTTAAACAACTATGTATTGTTAAACCATTTATGCTATGTGCAGCAATACCAGTAGGTGCCATAACTACAACGGGACAATCTTCATTCTTGAACTTGTTGCAAAGCAGTCTTCTCACGACACTGATAACCCTAGATTTTCCTGTACCCCCACATCCAGATACAATCAACTTCAAAGATGTTGCACCATTGCGCTTGGTAACTGAGTCTAAAATTTTGTCAACAACTCTCTTTTGATCAATATTGAGCGACTCATAATCATTTTCCAGACTGTCTTTGGTGTCATCATTTAAAATCTGTTTTTTCGCGTCTAACAAATCATCCATAGCATCGGCTGCTCTGTCAATGACTCCTCCCTGAATTGCATTTTCTGGGTCATCTTCAATGTTTTCATAAATATTTTCTGCCTTCTGAATTTCTTTTGCACGTTCTCGGACCCTTTTCTTCAAATTCTATGTTGCTTTTCCTCTTAACAACATATTTTTCGTGGTAAGCTACCATGTCGGGATAGTTTACACTTTCAACACAGTAGGTTTCGTAGTTGCTATTTCCACTGACTACTAGTTCATTTTCATCTCTCAAAGGTTCAAACAATTTTAAAAGATCTCCATAGTAAGCATTTTTCTTCTCGTCAGTTTCAAATGGGTTTACCTTTCTGTGCTGTATGATATACGGTTTAAAAAGCCTTTTTCTGAGGTAGAAGGACCCGTCAGTTAACATCATATTATCATCAGTACCATTACGCTCCCGTTCATACCAAGACAATAACTGAAAAAGACTGATATTTTCCAGAGGCAGCCTGGCCGAGTGGTCCAAGGCACTGGTGTTAGCCACCAGTCTCTTCAGAGGCGTGGGTTCAATTCTTACCGCTGGTATACGATTATGTTTGAAAGACTGCAGTGTGAAAAGACATCAAAATGCAGTTTTTGGTGGAAAAATTTATTCTCTTTTAGAAATAATTTATTTTAGTTACTATAGATTTTTAACCCAATTAATTTCCTTTAAAATGAGCTATTGAACAACCCTCTACGATGTTCCAGTGCCAAGCTATCTCTGGATACAAAAAAAGAAAAAAAAAAAAAAGAAGAAAAATATCCCGTTTAGGCAGAATGTTGTAGTAGCTGCCACTTTTCTTGATTTTCAAGCCAATATATTTCCCTTGCTGTTCAAGCCAAGGGACAGAAATTTTACTATGCAGGGGTTTCGGACAAGGCGGTTCTAATGGTGTACTTTTTGTTTTGATCTGACTCTTTTTTTAAGAACTATGGGTTTTTATATTTCTTAACATTGGACGTGATCGTCTCTTACTAGGTTGCTAGCTACCGCTGCAACCCGGATTGGGTAGTTAGAACCTAACCAAAAATAAAACTAATTTTAACATTTTAAGGTATTTTTCCAGCTTGTATTGAAATATTCAAACTATTGCTCGGATACCATGGATATTTTTGCAGTTTACACAAGCTGCAAAGAACGCACAGGCTAATCTTTGTAAACTGAGAAAAATTTTACGAATGTTTTACCGGGATTACGAAAAATATTCAAAATTAAAGATTAAAATTATCTCTGAAAGAATAGATTTTGTTGAAAAGTCAGCTAGAGATGCTTTCGCAAAGCTTCATAGTAATATCCAAAAGAAATGTTGCATGTTTAGTGAAAAGCTTCCAAGGTATGGACCGGCAACTGTGGAACAGTTTACAGATGTAATGGGAAATCTTATACATCACTGTGAATATATGAAGGCATAATTGTCCTTTACTTAGTTTCAGCTTAAATTCGATGATCGAGCCTTTATGTACTACATCCAACGACTATGACGTCATTGATCAATAGTGTATATACAAAATTAAGTTGTTCGTGAAAAATAATTAATAAAAAAAATTAAGTGCAAAAGGCACTAGATCCAGAGATTTCCTTTAAAATGAGCCATTGAACACTTCTCTACGATGTTCCAGTGCCAAGCTATCTCTGGAAACAAAAGAAAGAAAAAAATATCCCGTTTGTGCAGAATAACGTGGTTAAAGTCAATTTTCTTGATTTTCAAGCCAATATATTTTCTTTGTTATTCAAGCCAAAGGGTGTTAAGTTTTCCTTATAGGGGTTTCGGACAAGGCGGTTCTAATGGTGTACTTTTTGTTTTGATCTGACTATTTTTCTAGGATTTAGGGGTTTTTATATTTCTTAACATTGGACGTGATCGTCTCTTACTAGGTTGCTAGCTACCGCTGCAACCCGGATAATGGTGTACTTTTTGTTTTGATCTGACTCCTATGTTAGGAACTATGGGTTTTTATATTTCTTAACATTGGACGTGATCGTCTCTTACTAGGTTGCTAGCTACCGCTGCAACCCGGATTTGTGGTCCAAGGCGCTGGTGTTAGCCACCAGTCTCTTTGGAGGCGTGGGTCCAAATCTTACCGCTGGTATACAATTATGATTTATGTACAAAAATCAAATATCATTGAAAAGACTGCAGCATGAAAAGACATCAAAAATGCAGTTTTTGGTGGAAAAATTTATTCTCTTTTAGAAATAATTTATTTTAGTTACTAAATATTTTTAACCCAATTAATTTCCTTTAAAATGAGCTATTGAACAACTCTCTACGAAGTTCCAGTGCCAAGCTATCTGTGGAAAAGAAACAAAAAATAAATATCCCGTTTGTGGAGAATAACGTGGTTAAAGTCATATATCTTGATTTTCAAGCCAATATATTTTCTTTGTTATTCAAGCCAAAGGGCGGTAAGTTTCCTTTATAGGGTTTTCGGACAAGGTGGCTCTAATGGTGTACTTTTTGTTTCGATCTGACTCTTTTTTCAGGATCTATGGGTTACTTTAGTATTTACTATGGGGCGTGATCGTCTCTTACTAGGTTGCTAGCTACCGCTGCAACCCGGATATCTTTGAAAAAACAGCAGTATGAAAAGACATCAAAAATACAGTTTTTAGTGGAAAAATTTATCCTGTTTTAAAAATAATTTGTTTTAGTTACAAAAGGTTTTTAACCCAATTACTTTCCTTTAAAATGAGCCATTGAACAACTCTCTACGATTTTCCAGTGCCAAGCTATCTGTGGAAAAGAAAGAAAAAAAAAGATGCCGCTTATGCAGAATGCTGTAGTAGCTGCCGCTTCTATATTTTCAAGCCAATATATTTGCCTTGCTGTTCAAGCTAAATGACATAAAGTTTCCTATACAGTGGTTTCAGACATGGCGGCTCTAATGGTGTACTTTTTGTTTTGATCCGACTTTTCTTTTAAGAAGTTATTGGTTTTTATATTTCTTAAAATTGGACGTGATCGTCTCTTAATAGGCTGTTAGCTACCGCTGCAACCCGGATTGCTAGCTACCGTGCAATCCGGATGTCAGAGCTCTGCATTTTGTAATATCTGGACTTTAAATATAACTGTACAAGCCTATATTATAGTTAAGTTGCCTATCCATATTAATATAGGAAAAAGTTCGATCTTTATTATATTATTCCAATGATCGTATTTTAATGTAGAATCAAATGTAACCTTTTATGACGTCATATATACCACAGACCTCTTTTCTTTTTCCCGTTGCATTAGTTACTATGAGATAGTCTTCGGTCCTTACTGTATATTCCAATGAACGTTTTTTAGTGGAAAATTTTAATATATTGACCTTAAATATTATAACTGTACTAGCCTATACTCTAGTTAAGTGGCCTATAAAATTTAGTATAAGAAAGAGGTCGTACTTTATTATAATAACTAAATCAAATATATGTAATGGGTTTTTATTCCAATGGTCGTCTTTTAATGGAAAATAATATAAATACTGTAATCTTAACTATAGTGAAGTTGCCTATGCAAGTTAGTATAGGGAAGAGTTCGATCTTGATTATAATTTCATGACGTCATCAGAAACAACAATATAATTTCGTGTTTTTCCATTCACGTCATAGCTCTAATATAAAGCTATGACGATATTCATTATTTATCTAGTAGGGTTTCAGACAAGGTAGTTCTAATGATGTACTTTTGTTTTGATCTTACTCTATTTTTAGGAGTTTTGGGTTTTTATATTTCTTAGCATGGGACTGATCGTCTCTTACTAGGTTGCTAGCTACTGCTGCAACCCAAATTATAAGAGGCAGCCTGGCCGAGTGGTCCAAGACACTGGTGTTAGCCACCAGTCTCTTCGGAGGCGTGGGTTCAAATCTTACCGCTGGTATACGATTATGTTTGAAAGACTTCAGTGTGAAAAGACATAAAAATGCAGTTTTTGGTGGAAAAATTTATTCTCTTTTAAAAATAATTTATTTTAGTTACTATAGATTTTTAACCTAATTAATTTCCTTTAAAATGAGCTATTGAACAACCCTCTACGACGTTCCAGTGCCAAGCTATCTGTGGAAAAGAAAAAAGAAAAGATAAAAAAATATCCCGTTTGGGGAGAATAACGTGGTTAAAGTCAATTTTCTTGATATTCAAGCCAATATATTTCCCTTGCTGTTCAAGCCAAGGGACAGAAAGTTTCCTATAAAGGGGTTTCGGAAAAGGCGGTTCTAATGGTGTACTTTTTGTTTTGATCTGACTCCTTTTTTAGGAACAATGGGTTTTTATATTTCTTAACATTGGACGTGATCGTCTCTTACTAGGTTGCTAGCTACCGCTGCAACCCGGATCTCTACAGCCATGATACTGATGGAAATTACATAATCCCTATTTATGTTTCAGTTAATATGGGCTAGGTGTCATTCTTTATTGTAATATGATGAACTATATCGGTCCTTTGTGTAATTATTCCAAAAATCGTCTTTTAATGTAATTTGATTTTATACTTCAGTTACTATGGGTTACAATTCGTTCCTTAATGTAACATCTATTGGTATCAAAATTCCGTTTTTTAGAGTTTCGGTTACTATTGAGAGGAGTCACTCTTACTATACAGTTCGTTACCACGAACTGTTTGATTATTACTTCAGTTACTATGGGGTACAGTTCATTCCTTAATGTAAATATTGTAACAAGTTTGCTATATAGAAGTTTTGGACACGATGGTTCTAATAGTGTACTTCTTGTTTTGATCTGAATCTTTTTGCGGGATTTATGGGTTACTTTAGATTTTACTATGGGGCGTGATCGTTTCTTACTAGGTTGCTAGCTACCACTGCAACCCAAATAATAAATATAACTGTACTAGCCTATACTATAGTTAAGGGGCCTATAAAATATAGTACAGGCAAGAGTTCGTTCTTTATTATAAATTTTATTCTTTTAGTTACAATGGGTTTCGGTTTGTCTTTTACTTGATTGCAGTTATAGGTACAACCATCATCTAGAGCTCGTTCTTTACTTTACAAAAATATAACAAACAGGAAAAATCCTAAGGCTTTTTCTTCTTTGAAATAGTAAGAGACGAACCTCAAACGATCAAGTAGCTAACTAGGTCTAATGTATGCAATAATTTGTCATTCCAATTATCCTATTTTAATATAATAATTGACAAACACCATTTATTATGAGCTATATTGGTCCTTTATGTAAATACCCCTGGAACCACCATATATCAGTTGCTAAGGCGAGAGATCGTTCTTTACTGAAATAAACCATTAATTTCTTTAAAATGAGCCATTGAACAACTCTCTACGATGTTCCAGTGCCAAGCTATCTGTGTAATTACTAACCTATACTATAATTAAGTAGCGTATAAAATTTAGTATAGGCAAGAGGTCGTTCTTTATTATAATTTTCAAGCCAATATATTTCCCTTGCTGTTCAAGCCAAGGGACAGAAAGTTTCCATTAAAGGGGTTTCGGACAAGGCGGTTCTAATGGTGTACTTTTTGTTTTGATCTTACTCCTTTTTTAGGAACTATGGGTTTTTATATTTCTTAACATTGGACGTGATCGTCTCTTACTAGGTTGCTAGCTACCGCTGCAACCCGGAACAAACAGGAAAAACCCTACGGCTTTTTCTTCGTTGAAATAGTAAGAGACGAACCTACAATAGCTGAACTAAGTCCAATGTATGCAATGGTTTGTCATTCCAATGCTCGTCTTTTAATGTAAAATTATTCCAATGATCGTCTTTTAATGTAATTTTCAAACCAAATTAGTCACTATGGCCTAGAATTCGTTCTTAACAATAATGAACAATATCAGTCCTTTATGTAATCTTCATCATTGTGATAACGCTCCTTGATCTTTTGTCTAGCCTGCTCAACTGTTGCTTCTCTATAAAGTTTATCATTTTGATAACGCTCCTTGATGTTTTGTTTGGCTGTCTCAATTTTCGCATGTCTATAATCTTCATCATTGTGATAACGCTCCTTGAGCTTTTGTTTGGCTGGGTCAATTTTCGCATGTCTATAATCTTCATCATTGTGGTAACACATCTTGCTGTTTTGTTTTGCAATCTCAATTATTACTTCTCGATACGCCCGGTCGGTTGAATACCTTTACTTTTTTCTTTTCAAGATACTATCTCTGTTTTTTTTGTAGTACTGTTTTTTTAACTTGCGTGTAGCTTGCTTTGATCTAGCCATTATGTATTCATGAATGAGACCATTTAAAGTTTTGACGTTTCTTATATAGTAATTATGACGTCACGGCGTAATGATTACTATGGATGAGAGATCGTTCTTTACTGTAAATGTACAGTCTATATGAAGGTTATTTTATACTGATCGGACATTCTCCTGACTTTTCAACATTTTCCCAGCACAGTAATCGCAGACAGAGAATGAATCTATAACATCCTCTTTCCAACCTGTACAATGAATTAGCTGTTCTCTGTCATCTTTGGGTATGTCCTGTTGTAGGTGTTCTAAAATCCTGGCCATCATTACATCAAAACCTTTCTTATTTGAAAGGGATTTTAGACTCTTCAATTGGTATTTTGTCTTTATCTGCTCGCAACTGTCACAATGCATTGTGGGGTATACATCCCTGATGTTAGCTACCTTATCCAGGCTCTCACCAAATAATTTTATTATTGTATTTTCATCCACAGAAACTCTAATATTGCTATCACCGTAGATGAAGTCTTGACTATTATTGCGACAGAGTCTACTTGACACTTCTTCTATATAATGACTTAGTTTCTTGTACGAGCCCTCGACTTTTAGTAGATTAATATGTTGTATAATCTTACATTTTGATACTGCATTATATACGCTATTAATGAAAAAGTTCAAGACAGGAAAATGTGGAGATAGTGCCCTTAGAGAACGCAAATAGATCTGACATCCCTCATTTGGGCTACAGTATAACGAATGCCCATGCTTTCTTGTGTCCCTGTAATTGATTTCACAATAATCCAAGCCGCCAAGGTAGAAATTAACCACTTTGTCAGTTGAATATTTTAATGATATATTATTTTCAAGGATATCAAAAAGAATTTGACATAATTCAATATCCGTCGGATAGAGCTTGCAGATATCAGGGTGACATTGCCAAGTAACCTGCTGTCCAATTTTGGGTTTTGAATGTTTACTCAGATTGTTATAGGTGACTTCAGCCATCATAATTTCCTTGTCAGATCTAGATTCAGAGCATTTTTCAATAGTTGTCTCGTACTTTTCAGGACAGTTTGTTCTACTACACAGAGAATTTTTTGCCAAATATTCAGTAGAACTAAAAGAACTGTTTAAAACACAGTTAGAAATGCTTTTTTCTTGAGTCGGTGTTCCAGGAATTTGTTCTAAATCATTAGCCTTACAAATACATATACTAATAACCCCAACAGGCTCGTTTTCGCCATAATTGAAAAACATTGCTTTTCCTTCGCTGTTGATAGGTATGCTTGTATAAATTTTTTTATTGCTGCTACATAAACTGAAATTGCTCCTTCCAAAATTAATATACGAATTTTCAAAGAAGTACGCCTCCGTATATTCACTGTGTTGTCGAACATTTTCCATTGCATCTATAAACTGTTCCGCAGTTGCCAATCCCTACCTTGGAAGCTTTTCATTAAACTGACAACATTTCTTTTGTATATTATTATGAAGCTTTGCCAAAGCATTTCTAGCCGACTTTTCAACAGCATCCGCTCTTTCAAAGAGAATTTTAATCTGTAATTTTGAATACTTTTCATGATCCTGGTAAAACATGCGTAAAATGTTTCTCAATTTACGAAGATCAGCCTGCATTTTTGCCATCTTCTTGTATTTCTGAATGTAATTTTTCCCTTTGTCCTTATGCGTTCTTCGGTACAACCTCCCAGAGAGTTTAATTTTTTCATTATAGCTTTTGTCACCCCAGTATCTGCCCATTATTCTGGTAGCAACTTTTTTCTTCTGTTTGTTTCGGTAATCTTCATCATTACCATACCGTTCCTTGATCTTTTGTTTGGCTGTCTCAATTTTTGCATGTCTATAATCTTCATCATTGTGATAACACATCTTGCTGTTTTCTTTTGCTCTCTCAATTATTACTTCTCGATACGCCTGGTCGGTTGAATACCTTTGTTTTGCTTTCTCAATTATTACTTCTCGATACACCTGGTCGGTTGAATACCTTTGCTTTTTTCTTTTAAAGTTGCTATCTCTGTTGTTTGTGTAGTACTCTTTTTTCAACTTGCGTATAGCCTGCTTTGATCTAACCATTATTCTAATCAAGAATGAGAGAATTTTCAGTTTTGACTTTCCTTATATACTAATTATGGCGTCAAGGCGTATGACGTTATGTATTCATGAATGAGACCATTTACAGTTTTGACGTTTCTTATATAGTAATTATGACGTCACTGCATCAAAAATACAGTTTTTATTGGAAAAATTTATTCTCTTTTAGAAATAATTTATTTTAATTACTATAGATTTTTAACCCAATTAATTTCCTTTAAAATGAGCTATTGAACAAACCTCTACGATGTTCCAGTGCCAAGCTATCTCTGGATACAAAAAAATAAAAAAAAAATATCCCGTTTGGGAAGACTAACGTGGTTAAAGTCAATTTTCTTGATTTTCAAGCTAATATATTTCCCTTGCTGTTCAAGCCAAGGGACAGAAAGTTTCCTATACAGGGGTTTTGGACAAGGCGGTTCTAATGGTGTACTTTTTGTTTTCATCTGACTCCTTTTTTAGGAGCTATGGGTTTTTATATTTCTTAACATTGGACGTGATCGTCTCTTACTAGGTTGCTAGCTACCGCTGCAACCTGGATATATCTACCCATTATTCTGGTAGCAACTTTTTTCTTATGTTTGTTTCGGTAATCTTCATCATTACCATACCGTTCCTTGATCTTTTGTTTGGCTTTCTCAATTTTTGCATGTCTAAAATCTTCATCATTTTGATAACACATCTTGCTGTTTTCTTTTGCTCTCTCAATTATTACTTCTCGATACACCTGGTCGGTTGAATACCTTTGCTTTTTTCTTTTCAAGTTACTATCTCTGTTGTTTGTGTAGTACTCTTTTTTCAACTTGCGTATAGCCTGCTTTGATCTAACCATTATTCTAATCAAGAATGAGAGAATTTTCAGTTTTGACTTTCCTTATATACTAATTATGACGTCACGGCGTATTACGTTATGTATTCATGAATGAGACCATTTACAGTTTTGACGTTTCTTATATAGTAATTATGACGTCACTGCATCAAAAATACAGTTTTTATTGGAAAAATTTATTCTCTTTTAGAAATAATTTATTTTAGTTACTATAGATTTTTAACCCAATTAATTTCCTTTAAAATGAGCTATTGAACAGCCCTCTACGATGTTCCAGTGCCAAGCTATCTCTGGATACAAAAAAAGAAAAAAAAAAATATCCCGTTTGGGAAGACTAACGTGGTTAAAGTCAATTTTCTTGATTTTCAAGCCAATATATTTCCATTGCTGTTCAAGCCAAGGGACAGAAATTTTCCTATACAGGGGTTTCGGACAAGGCGGTTCTAATGGTGTACTTTTTGTTTTGATCTGACTTCTTTTTTAGGAGCTATGGGTTTTTATATTTCTTAACATTGGACGTGATCGTCTCTTACTAGGTTGCTAGCTACCGCTGCAACCCGGATCATTTCTCTGGACGGAAAAGCCTTTTTTTTGAAACTGTTATCCAAGTTTTCCAGAACCGACGATGCTGGACCAGTCCGAATCCATCATAAAGGAGCTCAAAAAGTAACTTATTCACTATTGAAAGAAGTGGTCAGCCTCTCTGTTTTGAAGCTGAAAAGCCTGCTCGGGCCTTTTATATGTGTAGTATTATATACAGTCTTTTTAATGGTTTTTGGGATATTGACTGTAAATGGTTAGTAAATGGTTACCGCAAAGTGGCTTGAACTCACATCTTTCAAATTAGAAAGATAGGCTCTGAGCCCCTGGGATGCGGTAACTGTGAATATAGAATGTATTATTGAACATGTGATTAATATTGAGCGATAGACATATTAGAGAAGAGCCGACACCTGTTTTCCCTTTTTCTGCAGATCCAATGTATGCAATGCTTTGTTATTCCAATAATCATCTTTTAATGTAACAGACACAAAATGATGAATGACGTCATAATAGTTGGTTAAAACTATAAATGACGTTATGGTAAAACTTTATGATAACGTCAGTTCCAACTGGGGTTCGTTCTATGCTATATGATTACAAACATGAAAAAGCCTACGGCTGTTTCTTCTTGGAAATAGTAAGAGACGAGCTTCAAACAATCAAGTAGCTAACTAAGTCTAATGTATGCAATGGTTCTTTATTCCAATGATCGTCTTTTAACATTTATTTTTCTTCAGTTACTATGCGATAGACTTCGGTCCTTATTGTAAATTTATGAGAGGCAGCCTGGCCGAGTGGTCCAAGGCACTGGTGTTAGCCACCAGTCTCTTCAGAGGCGTGGGTTCAATTCTTACCGCTGGTATACGATTATGTTTGAAAGACTGCAGTGTGAAAAGACATCAAAATGCAGTTTTTGGTGGAAAAATTTATTCTCTTTTAGAAATAATTTATTTTAGTTACTATAGTTTTTTAACCCAATTAATTTCCTTTAAAATGAGCTATTGAACAATCCTCTACGATGTTCCAGTGCCAAGCTATCTCTGGATACAAAAAAAGAAAAAAAAAGAAAAAAAGAAAAAAATATCCCGTTTAGGCAGAATGTTGTAGTAGCTGCCACTTTTCTTGATTTTCAAGCCAATATATTTCCCTTGCTGTTCAAGCCAAGGGACAGAAATTTTACTATGCAGGGGTTTCGGACAAGGCGGTTCTAATGGTGTACTTTTTGTTTTGATCTGACTCTTTTTTTTAAGAACTATGGGTTTTTATATTTCTTAACATTGGACGTGATCGTCTCTCACTAGGTTGCTAGCTACCGCTGCAACCCGGATATAAATAAAACCATATTATTACTATATAATTAACTATAATTAAGTTCAGTATCTAATCCAGTATAGGCAAGAGTTCGTTCTTTATTATATTTTAATTCCTTTAAAATGATCCATTACACAGCTATTTATTATGACCATGAACTGTTTGATTTAATACTTAAGTTACTATGGGTTCGGTTCTTTTCCTTATTGTAACAACCTGGACTATTTAAAATAAAATGTAACCTCGTATGACGTCATATATACCAAAGACATATTTTTCTTTTCCATGTTGCATCAGTTACTATAAGATAGACTTTGGTCCTTATTGTAATAATTTTTCAATTTTAAGGTAATATCATAAAAATATAAAAATTTCGTTTGGTTACTTGGAATTTTGGTTACTATTGAGACGAGTCACTCTTACTATACAGTTCTTTACCATGAACTGTTTGATAAAAACCCTGATTACAAACAGGAAAAATCCTACGGATTTCTCTTATTTGGAATAGTACGAGACGAACCTGAAAATAATAGGCAGCTAACTAAGTCCAATATATGCAATGGTTTGGTATTCTAATGATCGTCTTTTAATATACTTCACTGCATTCACTAGAAAAGTTATCATTTACCATGGGCAACAGTTCGTTCTTTAATATAATCATATACAATGGGCTGCAGTTCGTTTCTTAATGTAATAAAAATAATTTGTTTTAACTACAAAATATTTTAACCCCATTAATTTTCTTTAAAATGAGCCATTGAACAACTCTCTATGATGTTCCAGTGCTAGGCTGTCTGTTGAACTACTAACCTATACTATAATGAAGTGGCGTATAAAATTTAGTATAGGCAAGAGGTCGTTCTTTATTATAATTCTTCTAATGATCGTCTTTTAATATAATATACAACCGCTCCAGACACCTATGCACATCTTTCAGTTAGTATTATTGGTTAGAGTTCGTTCTTTATTGTAAATTAATGTAACCACGCGGATTAATATTGAGACGATTCGTTCTTACTATACAGTTTGTTACCATGAAATATTTGATTTGTTATTCAAGCAAAAAGACTTCGGTTAGCAGCTAACGCTACAGCCAGGATACCACTGCAATCTAGATAGCTTACAGCTACCCCTGCAACCACCATATATCAGTTACTATGAGTGAGAGATCGTTCCTTACTGTAACCATTTATAAATAATCGATTCTTTATCTAATCCTAATGATTGTTTTTTATATAAATCTAGTAAATTTATCATTTACTATAGGCAATAAATCGTTGTTTAATATAAAGACAAACCTCCAAGACTCAGGCAGCTAACCAAGTCTATAATATATGCAATGGTTTACATTTCTAGTGATCGTCCTTTAATATAATTTTATATATATTATTACAAACAGGAAAAAACCTTTGACTTTTTCTTCTTTGAAATAGTAAGAGAAGAACCTCAAACAACCAAGTAGCTAACTAAGTCCAATGTATGCAATAATATTTTAGTCCAATGATCGCCTTTTTTTTAATTCCCACCTCCTCTCCTCTCGGTGACTTTCAAATTTTCTTTAAAAATATCTCATAATTTATTTAATGTCACCTACTCTTTTCTTAATAAAAAATTTCTTCAAAAATTTCAAAATATTAAATTTATATAAAATTGAGCATTCCAAAATATATCAGGTTATAAAAATAGAGGTATACTACATATCAATTTTCATATACCATTTAGGTTCATCCGATATCTCAGGCTGCCCTTCCCCCTTAGGGCACCCCTTCCATCGTGATTACACTTTTCAAATCCATTTTCATCAACCTCTATTTCCCCCGATATATAATTTACTTTTACCCCCCATCCCCCAAAATAACAATATAAAAAAAAGTAAGAAAGAAATGAAAAACTCTACCTTTACAAAAAAAATACTAATAGGTAGAATGTCTCATTATCCCTTCACTTCATTTCCTTTACCTTTATTACTCATCTTACCTTTCCCTTTTGGATGCTCAATTCTCTTTAAACTATATCTTTATCCTACTTTTAATACTTCTCAAATCTCTTTAAAACTTTATCTTTATCCTACTTTTAATACTTATTTCTATTGAGACGGTTACTATTGAGACAAGTAGCTATTATTACTATAGAGTTTATTACCATGAACTGTTTGATTACTTCAAACTTCAAATATCTTTGAAAAGACTGCAGCATGAAAATACATCAAAAATGCAATTTTTTTGACAAAATAGATTCTACTTTAAAAAGTATTCTATTTTTAATTACAAAAGGCACTAGATGTAGCAATTTCATTTAAAATGAGCTATTATAGAGCTCTCTCTGATTTTCCAATGCCCAGCTAGCTGACGAGAACGAAAAAGTGAAAAGAAAAAAATATTCCGTTTGTGGAGAATAACATGGTTAAAGTCAATTTTCTTGATTTTCAAGCCAATATATTTTCTTTGTTATTCAAGCCAAAGGACGGTAACCTAACCTAACCAGAAAGAATGGATTTTGTTGAACAGTCAGCTAGAGATGCTTTTGCAAAACTTCATAGTAATATCCAAAAGAAATGTTGCATGTTTAGTGAAAAGCTTCCAAGGTATGGACCGGCAACTGTGGAACAGTTTACAGATGTAAGGGAAACTCTTATATATCACTGTGAATATATAGAGGCATAATTGTCCTTTACTTAGTTTCAGCTTACATTCGGTGATCGAGCCTTTGTGTACTAACTACATCCAACGACTATGACGTCATTGATCAATATTGTATATAAAAAATTAAGTTTATCGTAAAAAATAATTAATTTTTAAAAAATGAAGTAAAAATGGCAATAGATCTAGAGATTTCCTTTAAAATGAGCCATTGAACAACTCTCTACGATGTTCCACTGCCAAGCTATCTGTGGAAAAGAAGAAGAAGAAAGAAAAAAATATCCCGTTTGTGGAGAATAACGTGGTTAAAGTCAATTTTCTTGATTTTCAAGCCAATATATTTTCTTTGTTATTCAAGCCAAAGGGCGGTAAGTTTCCTTTTTAGGTGTTTCGAACAACGCGGTTCTAATGGTGTACTTTTTGTTTTGATCTGACTCTTTTTTTAGGAGTTAGGGGTTTTTATATTTCTTAACATTGGACGTGATCGTCTCTTACTAGGTTGCTAGCTACCGCTGCAACCCGGATAATTGACAAACATCATTTATGATGTGCTATATCGGTCCTTTATATAATTTGACAAAATTGATTCTACTTTAAAAAATATTTAGTTTTATATTACAAAAGGCACTAGATGTAGCAGTGTCCTAGATGCAGCAATGTCCTTTAAAATGAGCCACTATACACCTCTCTATGATTTTCCAGTGCCCAACTAGCTGAGGAGTAAAATGAAGTGGTAAAGAAAAAAGGATGACATTTTTTGGAGAATATCGTGGTTAAAGTCAATTTTCTTGATTTTCAAGCCAACATATTTTTCTTGTTATTCAAGCCAAGGGACGGTAAGATTCCTATATAGAGGTTTTGAACAAAGCGGTTCTAATAGTATACTTCTTGTTTTGATCTTAATCTTTTTTCAGTAGTAATGGTTGACTTTAGTTTTTACTAATGGGCGTGATCGTCTTTTACTGGGTTCTTAACTACCGCTGCAACCCCGATATATAATTTTAATTTTTGACTTCGTGGCGCAAATGCCTAGCACGATCGGTCGTTAAACAATAAATTGGTGGTTCAAGCCCACACAGGGTCGATTTCTTTTGTTTAAATTAAGCTATCTTAATGGATATTAATTTAAAATAAACCTAATTGACAAACACCATTTATGATGAGCTATATCGGTCCTTTTTGTATTTCTTTAATGTAATTTTCAAAATTAAATTAGTTACTATGGCCGAAATTTCGCTCTTTAACATAATCAACTATATCAGTCCTTTATGTAAACTTTACCAGCCTATTTCATAGTTAAGTGGCCTATAGAATTTAGTAAAGGCAAGAGGTCGTTCTTTATTATATTTTTGTTTTGATCTGAATCCTTTTTTAGGAGCTATGGGTTTTTATATTTCTTAACATTGGACGTGATCGTCTCTTACTAGATTGCTAGCTACCGCTGCAACCCGGATACCGCTGCAACCCCGATCATCTTGACTGATTAGTTACTATATGCCGTAGTTTTTTGTTTACTATGTTTCAGATATTCCTGAGGAAACTTACATTGTCCTCATTTATAATGAATTATTCGTTTTGTTTGGCTATTTCAATTTATACTTTTTGATACGCCTGGTCTGTTGAATACCTTTGCTTTTCTCTATTCAAGACCCTATCTCTGGTTTTAGTGTAGTACTATTTTATTAACTTGCGTGTAGATTGCTTCGATGTAACCATTATGTAACCATTAGTTGAATGAGACCATTGTTTTTTGTGGCCTTTTATTATATTGAATTACTAACATATACAATAATTAAGTTGCGTATAAATTTAGTATAGGCAAGAGGTCATTCTTTATTATATTTCTTTAGGAGTCATGGGTTATTATATTTCTTAACATTGGACGTAAACTTCTCTTACTTGGTTTCTAACTACCGCTGCAACTCGGATTAATTACAAAAGGCACCAGATATAGCAATTTCCTTTAAAATAAGCCATAATACATGTCTCTATGTATTTCCAGTGCCCAGCTAGCTGAGTAGGAAAAAAAGCGGAAAAACGAAAAAAAGATGCCGTTTATGCAAAATATCGTAGTAGCTGCCACTTTTATGATTTTCAAGCCAATATATTTCCCTTTTTGTTCAAGCCAAGTGACGGTAAGTAATCTGTAGAGAAATTTCAGACAAGGCGGTTCTAATGGTTTACTTTTTATTTTAATCTGACTCTATTTTTAGGAGCTATGCGTTATTATATTTCTTAGCATTGGACGTGGTCGTCTCTTACTAGGTTTCTAGCTACTGCTGCAACCCGGATTAAAGTCTAAACAAAAATTCTATTAATAACTACTTGACTAAAATCATTTATAATGAAATATATCGATCCTTTATGTACTTTAAAATGAGCCATTGAACAGCTCTGTACGATGTTCCATTTCCAAGCTATCTGTTGAATTACTAACCTATACTATAATTAAGTGGCGTATAAAATTTAGTATAGGCAAGAAGTCGTTCTTTATTATGAACCACATCGATCCTTTATGTAATTACTATATTTGTTTTTTTGTAGTACTGATTTTTTAACTTGCGTGTAGCTTGCTTTGATCTAACCATTATGTATTCATGAATGAGACCATTTACAGTTTTGATGTTTCTTATATAGTAATTCTATGGTGTAAGTTACAAATTGTCAATACAATACAGCTAAGACTGCAACCATGATACGATAGCCAATCCAAATACCCTTACACACCTTTTAGTTAGTATAGATTAGAGTTCATACTTTATTGTAAATTTTTTAAGAGTTATGGGTTTTTATATTTCTGAATATTCGACGTGATCATCTCTTACTAGGTTGCTAGCTACCGCTGCAACCCGGATTTAGTATAGGCAAGAGCTCGTTCTTTATAGTAAAATATATTTAAAATCAGTATAAAAATCCGATTCTTTTGACGTATCTGTTGATATTAAAATTCCATTTTTTAGGGTTTGGGTTACTATTGAGACGGGTCACTCCTACTATACAGTTCGTTACAACAAACTGTTTGATTTATGTATTAAAAACAAGCATCTATATAATGGTTCCTTTTATTACTTCAATTACTATGGGCGACAGTTCGTTCCTTAATGTATAATTTAACATATACTTCATTCATTCATAATCTATTATTAATGTGCAAGAATATCATCATCCCTGCAGAGTATCATCTTCGTATGATATCAATCCCTTTGTATCTTTTCAACATGTTGTAAACAATAACCTTTTCAATGTTATTATAATAGCCTTATATTTTCAACTATAGCCGATGAAACTCACATAGTCCCCATGTATAATGGACTTTATCGGTCCTTTATGTATGATTCCTTAATAGGGGGTTTCGGACAAGGTGGTTCTAATGGTATACTTTTCGTTTTGATCTGACTCTTTTTTTAGGAGTTATGGGTTTTATATTTCTTTACATTGGAGGGGATCGTCTCTTACTAGGTTGCTAGCTACCGCTGCAACCCGGAAAAACTATAAATACAAACAGGAAAAAGCCTACGGCTTTTTCTTCTTTTAAATAGTAAGAGACGAAACTCAAAGAATCAAGTAGCTAACTAAGTCCAATGTATGGAATGGTTTGTTATTTCAGTGATCGTATCATTATAATGACGTCATATACACCATAGACCTCTTTTTCTTTCCCCTGTTGCATCAGTTACTATAGATATACATCGGTCCTTACTGTAACCGCTGCAACCCGGTTATCGCTGCAATCTGGATAGCTTGCAGCTATCCCTGGAACCACCATATATCATTTACTATGGGCAAGAGATCGTTCTTTACTGTAACGCAGTATTACAAGATTCAAGAACAGGTAGTGAACTTTCTATATCAATGGACCGGTAACCTGCTTTGTCCTGCAATTTTGAAGAAACCTGTACCACCTTTACTCAACAAACTATTAAAAAGTTCAAGAACAGCTAGTGAACTTTTTAAGTCAATGGACCGGTAACTTGTTTTGACCCAGAAGTGATTATTTTGTTTTGTATAAAAGTAGTTTTTTTGAATTTTGATAAGTTAGTAACTCTACTGATGGTGAAGACCGACTGTGTCATGAAAATATTTAGAGCCTTTGTTTTATATTTTCGTTTCACTGTTTAATAAAAGGACATATCCCTATTTAGAAACTTGTACCACCTTTACTCAACACAGTATTAAAAAATTCAAGAACAGTTAGTGAACCTTTTAAGTCAATGGACCGGTAACTTGCTTTGACCCGGAAGCGATTATTTTGTTTTGTATAAAAGCAGTTTGTTTTAATTTTGATAAAATAGTTAAATAGTAATTCGAAATTACTATAAAGTTCGTTAACATGAGCTGATTGACAATACTAATGGTTAGAGTTCGTTCTTTAAGTTATCATATACTGTTAAAATTCTTTGTTATTTAAGCGCTTCTTAGTGTAGTGGTTAGCACTTAGGACTTTGAGTCCTGTGATCTGAGTTCAAATCTCGGTGATCGGTGCTTATGAAATGTAGGTTACTTATACTACCATTTAAGTTTCCGCCGTAATTCTTTCTTTTCAAAATTAAATTAGTTACTATGGCCTAGAGTTAGTTCTTTACCATATCGTAACAATTTATTTTATAAAAATAATCATTTTTGTTAATTACAAAAGGTTCCTATATATAGCACTTTCCTTTAAAATGAGCCATTACACAGCTCTTTAGTATGACCGTTAACTGTTTGATCTAAAACTTCAGTTACTATGGGTTACAGTTCGTTCCTTATTGTATACTTTTTGTTTTGATCTGACTCCTTTGTTAGGAACTATGGGTTTTTATATTTCTTAACATTGGACGTGATCGTCTCTTACTAGGTTGCTAGCTACCGCTGCAACCCGGATCAATTTTCTTGATTTTCAAGCCAATATATTTTCTTTGTTATTCAAGCCAAAGGGTGGTAAGTTTCCTTTATAGGGGTTTCGGACAAAGCGGTTCTAATGGTGTACTTTTTGTTTTGATCTGACTATTTTTCTAGGAGTTAGGGGTTTTTATATTTCTTAACATTGGACGTGATCGTCTCTTACTAGGTTGCTAGCTACCGCTGCAACCCGGATAACGGTGTACTTTTTGTTTTGATCTAACTCCTTTTTTAGGAACTATGGGTTTTTATATTTCTTTACATTGGACGTGATCGTCTCTTACTAGGTTGCTAGCTACCGCTGCAACCCGGATGTAACTACACCTGGAACCACCATATATCAGTTAGTATGAGAGAGAGATCGTTCTTTACTGTAAATGGCCTACCAAAACGATTTAGATTGGTCAGAAGTTTGAGAAAATTCGTTTAGAGCCTTAATTTTAGAAAAAAGTTATGTGAGTGACGTCATTTTTATATACATCTGTATTGCAATGACGTTGTCACACTTGTCATACTTAAGTGGAAAAATGGAAGATTCTCATTTATAGAGAAGTTTATATTAAATTGCTTAACGAGCAAAAAACTGGTAAGTGCAAAAATATTTGCATATATTTTGACAAGGGATTACAACAATAAAATATCTTTAAAAAAGAAAACAAAAAAGTTTGAAGCTTAGTAGAAATCGTTGTTAGAAATTGGGCTTTCGGTAACAATCAAATATCTTTGAATAGACAACAGTATGAAAACACAGTAAATTGCATAAACAGCAAAACTTGTAATAGCAAAAATATGTGTATTTACTTTAACAAGGGATTACAACAATTCAAAAACCCTAAGTGCGAAGCTTTGTAGAAATCGTTGTTAGAAAAACATCATTATCGAATTTCTTTTCTTATAAGTATAAGCAATGTCTTTTTAACACATGAAAAAAAGTTGAAAAAATTTAAAATTCAGTTCAGACTCGCTATAGTTATTTTCCAAACTGCAAAAATATTTAAGGTGCCTGAGCAATAATTTTGATGTTTGAATTCAAACTCGAAAAATACCTGCAAATTTTAAAATTAGTTGTTTTTTTTTTGTTCGATAAAATCCACTCGCTTCGTTTACAGGTCTGACTGGAATTAAAGCTTACAGGTTTGAACGCAACCAGTTTCATAATGTCAGTAAAAAGGCCCAAAAGACAAAAATTTGCAATTTTTACAAATGATGACTCGATATTTTGACAAGGGATTATAAAAATTCACAAACCTTAAAAAAAAACAAAAGTTTCAAGTTTAGTGCCTATCGTTGTTAGAAATCTGACTAGCTTCAATGATCAAATATTTTTGAAAAGACTGCAGTATAAAAAGACATTAAATTTCGTAAAGAGCAAAAAACTGGTAATTGCAAATATATTTGTATACATTTTAACAAGTGATTACAACAATTCAAAAATCTTAAAAAAGAAAACCTTTTTGAACGCAACCAGTTATGTAATGTAAGTAGCAAGGCCCTAAAAAAGGAAAGTTTGCAATTTTTACAAATGATGATTCTCTATTTTGACAAGGGATTACAACAATTCAAACGCCTTAAAAAAGAAAACCAAAAGTTTGAAGCTTAGTACATATCGTTTTTAGAAATCGGACTAGCTTCAATTATCAAATATCTTTGAACAGACTGTAGTATGAAAAGACACTAAATTGCGTAAAGAGCAAAAAACTGATAATTGCAAAAATATTTTTATGTATTTTAACAAAGGATTACAACTATTCAAAAACCTTAAAAAGCAAAACCAAAAGTTTTTGAGCTTAGCAGAAATAGTTCTTAGAAATTGGACTTGCTTTAATAATCAATTATCTTTGAAAAGACCCAGTATGAAAAGACATTAAATTTCGTAAAGAGCAAAAAAACTGATAATTGCAAAAATATTTGCATATATTTTAGCAATGGATTACAACAATTCAAAAACCTTAAAAAAAACAAACGTTTGCACGTAGGTTGATATTGTTGTTAGATATCGGACTTGCTTTAATAGTCCAATATGTTTGAAAAGGCTGCAGGCTGAAAAGACAGAAAATTGTCTGCGGCTAGAAGACAATTGGCAACAAAAATCTATAAATATAGAAGCCTGCTATATATATTTTATATATATATATATATATATATGTATATATATATGATAATGGTAATAAGCTTACCTAAGCTGTGGATGTCAGGTATTGTGTTATCTTTGAACAATAATTTCGATAGGACCTGTGCCTGTCATCATCAGGTTCAAATTCAAGACTCTTGCCAGAATATAAAATCACTAAATAAAATAAAACTAAAATCACTGAACAAAAATACTCGTTTTTTTCACCCTTTTTGATTTTATTTTTCATTTTGTTACTTTCTCTTTTCTCTGAGTTTCGTTTAATCACTGAACAACACTAATAATAAGTCGAACCTGGAGTTATTGTTGTAATATGGCCCGGATTTTGGTAGAGGCATTGATGGCCGCTATCCTAGTAGATCTCAAAAAGGTTGGGTCTATAGAAGTAGGGTGGAGTTTTTTGCAAGTTCTTAGCCTATTTTTAGGAACTATGGGTTTTTATATTTCTTAACATTGGACGTGATCGTCTCTTACTAGGTTGCTAGCTACCGCTGTAACCCGGATTAAGTGGCGTATAAAATTTAGTATAGGCAAGAGGTCGTTCTTTATTATAATTACTTTAAACATATCGATCCTTTGTGTAAATGATCAATCTTTAAAATTAAATTATAATCTTATTTTGGTTTCTATGGGTTGTAAGTTTGTTCTTTACTGTAATTTTTAGGAGCTATGGGTTTTTATTTTTCTTACCATTGGACGTGATCGTTTCTTACTAGGTTGCTAGCTAGCGCTGCAACCCGAATGGTTTGTTCTTTACTAGGATTCAGCCATCTCTACAGCCATGATACTGATGGAAATTAAATAATCCCTATTTATATTTCAGTTAACATGGGCTAGGTGTCGTTCTTTATTGTAACCCGGATTAACAAACCAGATTATGTAAACCCTGATAACAAACAGAAAAGACCTACGTCTTTTTCTTCTTTGGAGTAGTAAGAGACGACTCTCAAGGAATAAGGGAGCTAACTAAGTCCAATGTATGCAATGGTTTGTTCTTCTAATGATCGTCTTTTAAAATAAAATTACAAAATGTTTTTAAGCCCATTAATTTTCTTTAAAATAAGCCTTTGAACAACTCTCTACGATGTACCAGTGCCAAGCTATCTGTTGAATTACTAACATATACTATAATTAAGTGGCGCATAAAATTTAATATAGGCAAGAGGTCGTTCTTTATTATAATTTTCCAGTGCCCAGCTAGCTGAGCAGGAAAAAAAAGCGGAAAGAAAAAAATATCCTGTTTGTGGAGAATAATGTGGTAAAAGTCTATTTTCTTGATTTTCAAGCCAATATATTTTCTTTGTTATTCAAGCCAAAGGGCGGTAAGTTTCCTTATAGAGGATTCGGACAAGGCGGCTCTAATGGTGTACTTTTTGTTTTGATCTGACTCTTTTTAGGAGTTGGGGGTTTTATATTTATTAATATTGGAGGTGATCGTCTCTTACTAGGTTGCTAGCTACCGCTGCAACCCGGATAATATTCAAATGATCGTCCTTTAATGCAATTTCATGCTATATTATTACAAACAGGAAAAAACCTACGGCTTTTTCTTCTTTGAAATAGTAAGAGACTAGCCTCAACTAAGTCCAATAGCTAATATTGGATAATAATAAGAGTAGCTAACTAAGTCCAATGTATGCAGTGGTATGTTATTCCAATGATCGTCTTTTAATGTAAACAGCCATGATACTGATGGGAATTACATAATCCCTATTTATGTTTCAGTTAACATGGGCTAGGTGTCGTTCTTTACTATAAAAATTTTTCTTCCAGGAGACAAAAAGCAAAACTAATTTTAGAATTTTCATGTATTTTTGTTGTTTAAATTAAAAAATTACTATTACTGATTAGGCATCATAAATATTTTTGCAGTTTACATAATAATTTTAGCGATTAAGCCAAAAAAGAAAATTTTGGTTCCAGGAGTTTCGGTTACTATTGAGACAAGTAGCTATTATTACTATAGAGTTCATTACCATGAACTGTTTTATTGCTTCAAAATTCAAATATCTTTGAAAAGACTGCAGTATGAAAATACATCAAAAATGCAATTAAATGACAAAATTGATTCTACTTTAAAAAGTATTTTGTTTTTAATTACAAAAGTGACTAGATGTTGCAATTGCCTTTAAAATGAGCTATTATACAACTCTCTATGATTTTCCAGTGCCCAGCTAGCTGAGCAGAAAAAAAAAGCGGAAAGAAAAAAATATCCCGTTTGTGGAGAATAACGTGGTAAAAGTCAATTTTCTTGATTTTCAAGCCAATATATTTTCTTTGTTATTCAAGCCAAAGGGCGGTAAGTTTCCTTCATAGAGGATTCGGACAAGGCGGTTCTAATGGTGTACTTTTTGTTTTGATCTGACTCTTTTTTTAGGAGTTGGGGGGTTTTATATTTCTTAACATTGGAGGTGATCGTCTCTTACTAGGTTGCTAGCTACCGCTGCAACCCGGATGCAATCCGGACTATGTAATTAATAGGTTGCTAGCTACCGCTGCAACCTAGATATTCTTATTTCTGCTACTATGGGCTAAGGTTCGTTCTTTACTGTAAAAAATTTATTCTCTTTTAGAAATAATTTATTTTAGTTAATAAAGGTTTTTAACCCAATTAATTTCCTTTAAAATGAGCCATTGAAAAACTCTACGATGTTCCAGTGCCAAGCTATCTCTGGATACAAAGAAAAGAGAAAAAAATATCCCGTTTGGGGAGAATAACGTGGTTAAAGTCAATTTTCTTGATTTTCAAGCCAATATATTTCCCTTGCTGTTCAAGCCAAGGGACAGAAAGATTCCTATAAAGGGGTTTCGGACAAGGCGGTTCTAATGGTGTACTTTTTGTTTTAATCTGACTCCTTTTTTAGGAGCTATGGGTTTTATATTTCTTAACATTGGACGTGATCGTCTCTTACTAGGTTGCTAGCTACCGCTGCAACCCGGATTTACTGTAATTTCCTTTAAAATGAGCTATTGAACAACTATTTACGATGTTCCAGTGCCAAGCTATCTCTGGAAACAAAGAAAAGAGAAAAAAAATATCCCGTTTAGGCAGAATGTTGTAGTAGCTGCCACTTTTCTTGATTTTTTAGTACTGATTTTTTAACTTGCGTGCAGCTTGCTTTGATCTAACCATTATGTATTCATGAATGAGACCATTTACGGTTTTGACGTTTCTTATATAGTAATTATGACGTCACTGCATCAAAAATACAGTTTTTGATGGAAAAATTTATTCTCTTTTAGAAATAATTTATTTTAGTTACTATAGATTTTTAACCCAATTAATTTCCTTTAAAATGAGCTATTGAACAACCCCCTACGATGTTCCGGTGCCAAGCTATCTCTGGATACAAAGAAAAGAGAAAAAAAAAAGAAAAAAATATCCCGTTTGGGGAGAATAACGTGGTTAAAGTCAATTTTCTTGATTTTCAAGCCAATATATTTCCCTTGCTGTTCAAGCCATTGGACAGAAAGTTTCCTATAAAGGGGTTTCAGACAAGGCGGTTCTAATGGTGTACTTTTTGTTTTGATCTGACTCCTTTTTTAGGAACTATGGGTTTTTATATTTCTTAACATTGGACGTGATCGTCTCTTACTAGGTTGCTAGCTACCGCTGCAACCCGGAAAAAGACATCGAAATGCAGTTTTTAGTGGAAAAATTTAATGTCTTTTAGAAATAATTTATTTTATTTACAAAAAATTTTTAACCCAATTAATTTCCTTTAAAATGAGCCGTTGAACAACTCTCTACGATGTTCCAGTGCCAAGCTATCTGTGGAAAACAAAAAAAAAATAAAAAAGAAAGGAAAAACTATGCCGTTTAGGCAGAATGTTGTAGTGGCTGCCACTTTTCTTGATTTTCAAGCCAATATATTTCCCTTGCTGTTTGGACTACCGCTGCAACCCGGATCACTTTAAGCGAAAGAAAAACCAAACTAACCTTAAAATTTTCAGGTATTTTTCTGGTTTGAATTAAAAATAAAAATTAATGCACAGACTTCATAAATATTTTTGCAGTTTGCAGTCAAAAAAATTTGTTTTATTTAAAATTTTCAGGAATTATTCTAGTTTCAGTTAACAAATAATTTTTTTGTTAAAACCCAAGAAAAATACTGCATTTTACATAATAATGGGTAATTATATATAAAAAAGCTGTTTTGACAAACACCATTTATGATGAAATACATCGGTCCTTTATGTAATGCCTCATATACGCTATTAATGAAACAGTTCAAGACAGGAAAATTTGGAGCTAGTGCCCTTAGAGAACGCAAATAGCTCTGACATCCCTCATTTGGGCTGCAGTATAACGAATGCCCATGCTTTCTTGTGTCCCTGTAATTGATTTCACAATAATCCAAGCCGCCAAGGTAGAAATTAACCACTTTGTCAGTTGAAAATTTTAATGCTATATTATTTTCAAGGATATCAAAAAGAATTTGACATAATTCAATATCCGTCGGACAGAGCTTGCAGATATTAGGGTGACATTGCCAAGTAACCTGCTGCCCAATTTTTGGTTTTGAATGTTTACTCAGATTGTTATAGGTGACTTCAGCCATCATAATTTCCTTGTCAGATCTAGATTCAGAGCATTTTTCAATAGTTGTCTCGTACTTTTCAGGACAGTTTGTTCTACTACACAGAGAATTTTCTGCCAAATATTCAGAAGAACTAAAAGAACTGTTTAAAACACAGTTAGAAATGCTTTTTTCTTGAGTCGGTGTTCCAGGAATTTGTTCTAAATCATTAGTCTTACAAACACATTTACTAATAACCCTAACAGGCTCGTTTTCGCCATAATTGAAAAACATTGCTTTTCCTTCGCTGTTTATAGGTATGCTTGTATATATATTTTTATTGCTGCTACATAAACTGCAATTGCTCCTTCCAAAATTAATATACGAATTTTCAAAGAAGTACGCCACCGTATATTCACTGTGTTGTCGAACATTTTCCATTGCATCTATAAACTGTTCCGCAGTTGCCAATCCATACCTTGGAAGCTTTTCGTTAAACTGACAACATTTCTTTTGGATATTACTATGAAGCTTTGCCAAAGAATTTCTAGCCTACTTTTCAACAGCATCCGTTCTTTCAAAGAGAATTTTAATTTGTAATTTTGAATACTTTTCGTGATCCCGATAAAACATGCGTAAAATATTTCTCAATTTACAAAGATCAGCCTGCATTTTTGCCATCTTCTTGTATTTCTGAATGTAATTTTTCTCTTTGTCCTTATGCGTTTTTCGGTACAACCTCGCAGAGAATTTAATTTTTTCATTATAGATTTTGTCACCCCAGTAACGCTCCTTGATCTTTTGTTTGGCTGTCTCAATTTTTACTTCTCGATACACCTGGACGGTTGAATACCTTTGCTTTTGGTTTTTCTTATATTTGATGCGGTAATCTTCATCATTGTGATAACTATCCTTGAACTTTTGTTTGGCTGTCTCAATTTTTGCATGTCTATAATCTTCATCATTGATATAACACATCTTGCTGTTTTGTTTTGCTCTCTCAAGTATTACTTCTCGATACGCCTGGTCGGTTGAATACCTTTGCTTTTTTCTTTTCAAGTTACTATCTCTGTTGTTTGTGTAGTACTGTTTTTTCAACTTGCGTATAGCTTGCTTGATTGAAACTATTATGTAATTATGAATGAGAACATTTACAGTTCTGACGCTTCTTATATAGTAATAATTACAAAAGGTTTTAATCCCATTTATTTCCTTTAAAATGAGCCATTGGACAACTCTCTACGATGTTCCAGTGCCATGCTATCTGTTGAATTACTAACCTATACTATAATAAAGTGGCGTATAAAATTTAGTATAGGCAAGAGGTCGTTCTTTATTATAATTTTCTGTGCTAAGCTATCTGTGGAAAAGAAAAAAAGAATAAAAGGTGCCGTTTAGGCAGAATGCTGTAGTAGCTGCCACTTTTCTTGACATTCAAGCCAATATATTTCCCTTGCTGCTCAAGCCAAGGAACAGAGAGTTTCCTATACTGATATTTTGGACAAGACAGTTCCAATGGTGTATATTTTAATCTGCTCTGACTCTTTTTCTAGGATTTAAGGGTTTTTATATTTGTTGACATTGGATGTGATTGTCTCTTACTAGGTTGCTAGCTACCGCTGGAACCCGGATCAAACAATCAAGTCGATAACTAAATCAAATGTATACAGTGATTTGTTATTCCAATGATCGTCTTTTAATGTAAATACTTACAAAATTCCTATTTATAGTATCGAGCCTTTTGTAAACTTCTAAGGATCGTATTTTACCATAAATTTGATCTAAGCTATTTACTGGAGTTTTTAGCTATTACATAACTTAGTATCGTACGTTATCGTCTCTTGCTAACTTGTTGGCTACTGCTGCAATCTGGATATGCTAGGTTGCTACCTATCACTGCAACTTGGAGAACCATGACTACGAGACGTTCTTATCTCTTACTAGTTTGCAGCAACCCTTAGAAATATCATATATAAATTACTATGGGCTAGAGTTCGTTCTTTACTGTTAATTCCAGTTAACAAATAATTTTTTTGTTAAAACCCCCAAAACATTACTGCATTTTAAATAATAATGGATAATTATATAAAATGAAACCGTATTGACAAACACTATTTATGATGAACTATATCGTTTCTTTATGTATAATCTTCGAACATTTGAACCTTTTATAATTTATAATGATGTATAATATAAATACTGTAATCTTAAGTATAGTGAAGTTGCGTATGCAAGTTAGTATAGGGAAGAGTTCGTTCTTTATTATAATTCCTTTATAGAGGATTCGGACAAGGCGGTTCTAATGGTGTACTTTTTGTTTTGATCTGACTCTTTTTTTAGGAGTTGGGGGGTTTTATATTTCTTAACATTGGAGGTGATCGTCTCTTACTAGGTTGCTAGCTACTGCTGCAACCCGGATGATCTGACTTTTTTAGGCGTTAGGGGTTCTTATATTTCTTAACATTGGACGTGATCGTCTCTTACTATGTTGGGTAATTTTATAGTTTATAATGATGTATAATATAAATACTATAATCTTCACTATAGTGAAGTTGCCTATGCAAGTTAGTATAGGGAAGAGATCGATCTTTATTATAACTGTGGAAAAGAAAAAAAAAAGAAAAGAGAAAAAAATATCCCGTTTGGGGAGAATAACGTGGTTAAAGTCAATTTTCTTGATTTTCAAGTCAATACATTTCCCTTGCTTTTCAAGCCAAGGGACAGAAAGTTTCCTCTACAGGGGTTTCGGACAAGGCGGTTCTAATGGTGTACTTTTTGTTTTAATCTAACTCTTATTTTAGGAGTTAGGGGTTTTTATATTTCTTAAATTGGACGTGATCGTCTCTTACTAGGTTGCTAGCTATCGCTGCAACCCGGAAAAAAACACATTGTGCCCACATCGTTCTTTACTCAGGCAGTGCTAGCGCGCTGCCTATGATAATCAACTGATTACACACAGGAAAAAGCCTACGGCTTTTTCTTCTTTTAAATAGTAAGAGACGAGTCTCAAATAATCAAGTAGTCAGCTAATTCCAAAGGTATGCAATTTTTGTTATTCCAATGATCGTTTTTTATTGTAACTAGGTTTCAGCCATCTCTACAGCCATGATACTATTGGAAATTACATAATCCCTATTTATTTTTAAGTTAACATGGGCAAGGTGTCGTTCTTTATTATATTGATCTGACTCTATTTTTAGGAGTTTTGGGTTTTTATATTTCTTAGCATTGGACTGATCGTTTCTTACTAGGTTGCTAGCTACTGCTGCAACCCAAATTCAAATATATATTTATTTATGAGAGGCAGCCTGGCCGAGTGGTCCAAGGCACTGGTGTTAGCCACCAGTCTCTTCAGAGGCGTGGGTTCAATTCTTACCGCTGGTATACGATTATGTTTGAAAGACTGCAGTGTGAAAAGACATCAAAATGCAGTTTTTGGTGGAAAAATTTATTCTCTTTTAGAAATAATTTATTTTAGTTACTATAGATTTTTAACCCAATTAATTTCCTTTAAAATGAGCTATTGAACAACCCTCTACGATGTTCCAGTGCCAAGCTATCTCTGGATACGAAAAAAAAAAAAAAAAAAAAAAAGAAAAAAATATCCCGTTTAGGCAGAATGTTGTAATAGCTGCCACTTTTCTTGATTTTCAAGCCAATATATTTCCCTTGCTGTTCAGGCCAAGGGACAGAAATTTTACTATGCAGGGGTTTCGGACAAGGCGGTTCTAATGGTGTACTTTTTGTTTTGATCTGACTCCTTTTTTAGGAACTATGGGTTTTTATATTTCTTAACATTGGACGTGATCGTCTCTTACTAGGTTGCTAGCTACCGCTGCAACCCGGATACCTGGGAGAAAGGGGTTCAATTCCCCGTCGGGGAGAACTTTTAATATGTTGAATTAAAAGCACTGTCTTTTCAATTTAAAATTTAAAAAAGAAACTTGTTTATTTACATTCTAGCTAAAATAATGAAGATAATATGAATGAACCACAGTGTTCAGTTTCTTTGGACTTGAGTTCGTTTTTTAACTATAAATACAAACAGGAAAAAGCCTACGGCTTTTTCTTCTTTTAAATAGTAAGAGACGAAACTCAAACAATCAAGTAGCTAACTTAGTCCAATGTATGGAATGGTTTGTTATTTCAGTGATCGTCTTTTAATGTAAAAATATAAATACTGTAATCTTAACTATAGTGAAGTTTGCAACCCGGATTTTTGGCAAAATTGCTTAATAAATCAAATATCTTTGTGAAGACTGCAATATGAAAAGACAATTGATAAAATTATCATGCGTAACATATTGTTAATTTTTAAACTTTTATTAATGACGTCATAAAAGAAGTGGCAAGCACGATCGGCCTTTAACCGAGAGGACGGTGGTTCAAGCCAACCGGGATCATTTTCTTTAATTTTTCATTCGGCTATCAATAAAATCATATCATTACTATATCATTAATTAGTATAGGTTTATTTAATATAGGAAAGAGATCGTTCTTTATTATATACGAAAAATATTCAAAATTAAAGATTAAAATTATCTCTGAAAGAATGGATTTTGTTGAAAAGTCAGCTAGAGATGCTTTCGCAAAACTTCATAGTAATATCCAAAAGAAATGTTGCATGTTTAGTGAAAAGCTTCCAAGGTATGAACCGGCAACTGTGGAACAGTTTATAGATATAATGGGAAATTTTATAGATCACTGTGAATATATGGAGGCATAATTGTTCTTTACTTAGTTTCAGCTTTAGTTCGATGATCCAGACTTTATGTACTAACTACATCCAAAGACTATGACGTCATTGATTAATATTGTATATAAAAAATTAAGTTTTTCGTAAAAAAAATTAATAAAAAAAAAAATTAAGTACAAATAGCGCTAGATCTAAAGATTTCCTTTAAAATGAGCCATTGAACAACTCTCTACGATGTTCCAGTGCCAAGCTATCTGTGGAAAAGAAAGAAAAAAATATCCCGTTTGGGGAGAATAACGTGGTAAAAGTCAATTTTCTTGATTTTCAAGCCAATATATTTTCTTTGTTATTCAAGCCAAAGGGTGGTAAGTTTCCTTTATAGAGGATTCGGACAAGGCGGTTCTAATGGTGTACTTTTTGTTTTGATCTGACTCTTTTTTTAGGAGTGGGGGGGTTTTATATTTCTTAACATTGGAGGTGACGTCTCTTACTAGGTTGCTAGCTACCGCTGCAACCCGGATTCTATTCACGTCATAGCTCTTATATAAAGCTATGATGAAATTCATTATTTATCTAGTAGGGTTTCAGACAAGGTAGTTCTAATGATGTAGTTTCGTTTTGATCTTACTCTATTTTTAGGAGTTTTGTTATATTTCTTAGCATGGGACTGATCGTCTCTTACTAGGTTGCTAGCTACTGCTGCAACCCAAATTCATATATATATATATTTATTTATGAGAGGCAGCCTGGCCGAGTGGTCCAAGACACTGGTGTTAGCCACCAGTCTCTTCGGAGGCGTGGGTTCAAATCTTACCGCTGGTATACGATTATGTTTGAAAGACTGCAGTGTGAAAAGACATCAAAAATGCAGTTTTTGGTGGAAAAATTTATTCTCTTTTAGAAATATTTTATTTTAATTACTACAGATTTTTAACCCAATTAATTTCCTTTAAAATGAGCTATTGAACAACCCTCTACGATGTTCCAGTGCCAAGCTATCTGTGGAAAAGAAAAAAAGAAAAAAATATCCCGTTAGGGGAGAATAACGTGGTTAAAGTGAATTTTCTTGATTTTCAAGCCAATATATTTCCCTTGCTGTTCAAGCCAAGGGACAGAAAGTTTCCTATACAGGGGTTTCGGACAAGGCGGTTCTAATGGTGTACTTTTTGTTTTGATCTGACTCCTTTGTTAGGAACAATGGGTTTTTATATTTCTTAACATTGGACGTGATCGTCTCTTACTAGGTTGGTGTACTTTTTGATTTGATCTGACTCCTTTGTTAGGAACTATGGGTTTTTATATTTCTTAAAATTAGACGTGATCGTCTCTTACTAGGTTGCTAGCTATCGCTGCAACCCGGAAAAAAAACACATTGTGCCCACATCGTTCTTTACTCAGGCAGTGCTAGCGCGCTGCCTATGATATTAAACTGATTACACACAGGAAAAAGCCTACGGCTTTTTCTTCTTTTAAATAGTAAGAGACGAGTCTCAAATAATCAAGTAGCTAGCTAATTCCAAAGGTATGCAATTTTTGTTATTCCAATGATCGTTTTTTATTGTAACTAGGGTTCAGCCATCTCTACAACCATGATACTATTGGAAATTACATAATCCCTATTTATGTTTTAGTTAACATGGGCAAGGTGTCGTTCTTTATTGTATATGGACTAAGGTTCGTTATTTCATGTAAAACTAGCAAAACATTTTTTAAGCCTGATGAAGATTTAACTAATGTGTCAAAAGTAAGGTTGCAAGTCGACGATTTTGTTTTGGCCTTATTATAATTGGTATGGTGAAATAATAATACGCATATGGCTCTTAAATCATACTTCTTTATGGTTCAATATGGTCTAGTGGCTAGGATAGTTAACTTTCACTTAACAGGCTCGGGTTCGATTCCCGGGGTGGGAAAATTTTTAACTCTATAATCTTCGAACATTTGAACCTTTTATAATTTATAATGATGCATAATATAAATACTGTAATCTTAACTATAGTGAAGTTGCGTATGCAAGTTAGTATAGGGAAGAGTTCGATCTTTATTATAAAAAGACCTAATTGACAAATCAGTTACTATGAGCGAGACATCGTTCTTTACTGTAATAACAAAATTGTGAAAAAACACAACGAGCCTTGGCTATTCTATTTTTAACATCTTCTCTGATCTCTCCGTCTTTACTAATAAAAAATCAAATGTAACCTCATACTTGAACTATACCAAATACCTCTTTTTCTATTGTCTGTTGCATCAGTTACTATGAGATAGACTTCGGTCCTTACTGTAAAATTAACTATAGTGAAGTTGCGTATGCAAGTTAGTATAGGGAAGAGTTCGATCTTTATTATATTATTATAATCATTTCAAACAGAAAAAGCCTACGGCTTGTTCTTCTTTGAAATAGTAAGAGACGAACCACAAGTAACTACCCCTGGAACCACCATATATCAGTTACTATGCATGAGCGATCGTTCTTTACTGTAAACTACACCTGGAACCACCATATATCAGTTAGTATGGGAGAGAGATCGTTCTTTACTGTAATGCCTCAATAGTTTCTTTTTTTCCCTCCTTTTTGTTTATTAGCTGATGGTACTGCCCAGGTTCTTGCACTCTTTTGCTTGCCCCCCTTTCTTGACCAGTTTTTATTGTTTTAAACTCTTTTATTGATTTACTGTATTTTAATTGCTGACACTTTCTTAGTATCCCTTTTAATTTAAATGCATTTATGTCTCGTTCTAAGTTTGGTTTGACCAGTTTTTAATGCATTTATGTCTCGCTCTAAGTTTATTTTGACCAATTTTTTTTTTTTTTAATGTTTTAATTGACTTTTTACAGTTTTAATTATTGACTTTTAAATGATGTTCATTATGGTTTTCTGTATTTTGTTGTTGTTCTTTGCATTTTTAGTCTAAGGATTTATTTGTTGTCGACTCCAAAGTCCGAATTCGGCCCTTTGTGGGCTTTTGATAGCAATTTTTTTGGAAATAAATATCTTATCTCCTACCGCTGCAACCCGGATAACTAAATCAAATATATGTAATGGGTTTTTATTCCAATGGTCGTCTTTTAATGGAAAATTTTAATATATTGGCCTTAAATATAACTGTACTAGCCTACACTATAGTTAAGTGGCCTATAAAATTTAGTAGAGGCAAGAGGTCGTTGTTTATTATAAGAACTCAAAGAATCAGGCAGCTAACTAAGTCCAATATAAGCAATTGTTTGTTTTTCTAATGATCATCTTTTAATTTGAAGTTTCTTACTAGGTTGCTAGCTACCACTTAAACCCGGATTGTGTAATAGGTTGCTAACTACCGCTGCAACCTAGATATTCTTATTTCTGCTACTATGGGCTAAGGTTCGTTCTTTCATGTAAAACTAGCAAAACATTTTTTAAGTCTGATGAAGATTTAACTAATGTGTCAAAAGTAAGGTTGCAAGTCGACGATTTTGTTTTGGCCTTATTATAATTGGTATGGTGAAATAATAATATGCATATGGCTCTTAAATCATACTTCTTAATGGTCCCATATGGTTTAGTGCCTAGGATAGTTAACTTTCACTTAACAGGCCAGGGTTCGATTCCCGGTGTGGGAAAATTTTTAACTCTATAATCTTCGAACATTTGAACCTTTTATAATTTATAATGATGTATAATATAAATACTGTAATCTTAACTATAGTGAAGTTGCCTATGCAAGTTAGTATAGGGAAGAGTTCGATCTTTCTTATAAATATAGGCAAGAGGTCGTTCTTTATTATAATACTGTTAAAATTCTTTCTTATATGAACATTTCTTGGTGTAGTGGTTAGCACTTAAGACTTTGAATCCTGCGATCCGAGTTCAAATCCTGGTGGACGGTCGTTATTAAATGTAGCTTACTTATACTACCATTTAGGCTTCTGCTGTAATTCTTTCTTTTCAAAATTAAATTAGGTGCTATCGCCTAGAGTTAGTTCTTTACCACATCGTAATAATTTGTTTTATAATAATAATTAATTTTGTTAATTACAAAACGTTTCTATATACAGCAGTTTCCTTTAAAATGAGCCATTACACAGCTCTTTACTATGACAACGAACCGTTTGATTTAATACTTAAGTTACTATGGGTTAAAGTTCGTTCCTTATTGTGACCTATACTATAGTTAAGTGGTCTATAAAATTTAGTATAGGAAAGAGGTCGTTCTTTATTATAATTTATTGTAAAATCTTCGAACATTTGAACCTTTTATAATTTATAATGATGCATAATATAAATACTGTAATCTTAACTATAGTGAAGTTGCGTATGCAAGTTAGTATAGGGAAGAGTTCGATCTTTATTATAACTTTCAAAGAGAATTTTAATCTGTAATTTTGAATACTTTTCGTGATCCTGGTAAAACATGCGTAAAATGTTTCTCAATTTACGAAGATCAGCCTGCATTTTTGCCATCTTCTTGTATTTCTGAATGTAATTTTTCCCTTTGTCCTTATGCGTTCTTCGGTACAACCTCGCAGAGAATTTAATTTTTTCATTATAGCTTTTGTCACCCCAGTATCTACCCATTATTCTGGTAGCAACTTTTTTCTTATGTTTGTTTCGGTAATCTTCATCATTATCATACCGTTCCCTGCTCTTTTGTCTAGCCTGCTCAATTCTTGCTTCTCTGTAATGTTCATCATTACCATACCGTTCCTTGATCTTTTGTTTGGCTGTCTCAATTTTTGCATGTCTATAATCTTCATCATTGTGATAACGTTCCCTGCTCTTTTGTCTAGCCTGCTCAATTGTTGCTTCTCTATAAAGTTTATCATTGTGATAACGCTCCTTGATCTTTTGTTTAGCCTGCTCAATTCTTGCTTCTCTGTAATGTTCATCATTACCATACCGTTCCTTGATCTTTTGTTTGGCTGTCTCAATTTTTGCATGTCTATAATCTTCATCATTGTGATAACACATCTTGCTGTTTTCTTTTGCTCTCTCAATTATTACTTCTCGATACGCCTGGTCGGTTGAATACCTTTGCTTTTTTCTTTTCAAGTTACTATCTCTGTTGTTTGTGTAGTACTCTTTCTTCAACTTGCGTATAGCCTGCTTTGATCTAACCATTATTCTAATCAAGAATGAGAGAATTTTCAGTTTTGACTTTCCTTATATACTAATTATGACGTCACTCTATTCATGTCATAACTCTAATATAAAACTATGATGACGTTCATTATTTATCTAGTAGGGTTTCAGACAAGGTATTTCTAATGATGTACTTTTGTTTTGATCTGACTCTATTTTTAGGAGTTTTGGGTTTTTATATTTCTTAGCATTGGACTGATCGTCTCTTACTAGGTTGCTAGCTACTGCTGCAACCCAAATTCACATATATATTTATTTATGAGAGGCAGCCTGGCCGAGTGGTCCAAGGCACTGGTGTTAGCCACCAGTCTCTTCAGAGGCGTGGGTTCAATTCTTACCGCTGGTATACGATTATGTTTGAAAGACTGCAGTGTGAAAAGACATCAAAATGCAGTTTTTGGTGGAAAAATTTATTCTCTTTTAGAAATAATTTATTTTAGTTACTATAGATTTTTAACCCAATTAATTTCCTTTAAAATGAGCTATTGAACAACCCTCTACGATGTTCCAGTGCCAAGCTATCTCTGGATACAAAAGAAAAAAAAAGAAAAAAGAAAAAAATATCCCGTTTAGGCAGAATGTTGTAGTAGCTGCCACTTTTCTTGATTTTCAAGCCAATATATTTCCCTTGCTGTTCAAGCCAAGGGACAGAAATTTTACTATGCAGGGGTTTCGGACAAGGCGGTTCTAATGGTGTACTTTTTGTTTTGATCTGACTCTTTTTTTAAGAACTATGGGTTTTTATATTTCTTAACATTGGACGTGATCGTCTCTTACTAGGTTGCTAGCTACCGCTGCAACCCGGACTATGATGACGTTCATTATTTATCTAGTAGGGTTTCAGACAAGGTATTTCTAATGATGTACTTTTGTTTTGATCTGACTCTATTTTTAGGAGTTTTGGGTTTTTATGTTTCTTAGCATTGGACTGATCGTCTCTTACTAGGTTGTTAGCTACTGCTGCAACCCAAATTCACATATATATTTATTTATGAGAGGCAGCCTGGCCGAGTGGTCCAAGGCACTGGTGTTAGCCACCAGTCTCTTCAGAGGCGTGGGTGCAATTCTTACCGCTGGTATACAATTATGTTTGAAAGACTGCAGTGTGAAAAGACATCAAAATGCAGTTTTTGGTGGAAAAATTTATTCTCTTTTAGAAATAATTTATTTTAGTTACTATAGATTTTTAACCCAATTAATTTCCTTTAAAATGAGCTATTGAACAACCGTCTACGATGTTCCAGTGCCAAGCTATCTCTGGATACAAAAGAAAAAAAAGAAAAAAAAAGAAAAAAATATCCCGCTTAGGCAGAATGTTGTAGTAGCTGCCACTTTTGTTGATTTTCAAGCCAATATTTTCCCCTTGCTGTTCAAGCCAAGGGACAGAAATTTTACTATGCAGGGGTTTCGGACAAGGCGGTTCTAATGGTGTACTTTGTGTTTTGATCTGACTCTTTTTTTAAGAACTCTGGGTGTTTATATTTCTTAACATTGGACGTGATCGTCTCTTACTAGGTTGCTAGCTACCGCTGCAACCCGGATTAATTTCCTTTAAAATGAGCCATTGAACAACTCTCTACGATGTTCCAGTACCAAGCTATCTGTGGAATTACTAACCTATACTATAATTAAGTGGCATATAAAATTTAGTATAGGCAAGAGGTCGTTCTTTATTAAAACTTCGAACATTTGAACCTTTTATAATTTATAATGATGTATAATATAAATACTGTAATCTTAACTATAGTGAAGTTGCCAATGCAAGTTAGTATAGGGAAGAGTTCGATCTTTATTATAATACCGCTGGTATACGATTATGTTTGAAAGACTGCAGTGTGAAAAGACATCAAAATGCAGTTTTTGGTGGAAAAATTTATTCTCTTTTAGAAATAATTTATTTTAGTTACTATAGATTTTTAACTCAATTAATTTCCTTTAAAATGAGCTATTGAACAACCCTCTACGATGTTCCAGTGCCAAGGTATCTCTGGATACAAAAAAAGAAAAAAAAAAGAAAAAAAGAAAAAAATATCCCGTTTAGGCAGAATGTTGTAGTAGCTGCCACTTTTCTTGATTTTCAAGCCAATATATTTCCCTTGCTGTTCAAGCCAAGGGACAGAAATTTTACTATGCAGGGGTTTCGGACAAGGCGGTTCTAATGGTGTACTTTTTGTTTTGATCTGACTCTTTTTTAAGAACTATGGGTTTTTATATTTCTTAACATTGGACGTGATCGTCTCTTACTAGGTTGCTAGCTACCGCTGCAACCCGGATAAAATCAGCCATTGAACAACTATCTACGATGTTCCAGTGCCAAGCTATCTTTGGAAACAAAGAAAAAAAAAAGAAAAAAAATATGCCATTTGTGGAGAATCCTGTAGTAGCTGCCACTTTTCTTGATTTTCAAGCCAATATATTTCCCTTGTTGTTCAAGCCAAGGGACAGAAATTTTAGTATACAGGGGTTTTGGACAAGGCGGTTCTAATGGTGTACTTTTTGTTTTGATCTGACTCCTTTTTAGGAGCTATGGGTTTTATATTTCTTAACATTGGACGTGATCATCTCTTACTAGGTTGCTAGCTACCCCTGCAACCCGGATTTATGATGAACTATAATATAATAATTTATATTATAAATATATTTTTTTAAAAATAATTTATTTTAATTACAAGATGTTTTTAACCCCATTAATTTTCTTTAAAATGAGTCAATGAACAACTCTCTACGATGTTCCAGCACCAAGCTATCTGTTGAATTACTAACCTATACTATAATTAAGTTGCACATAAAATTTAGTATAGGCAAGATCTAGCTTTTATTGAAATATTCAACCTATTGCTCGGATACCATGGATATTTTTGCAGTTTACACAAGCTGCAAAGAACGCACAGGCTGATCTTTGTAAATTGAGAAAAATTTTACGAATGTTTTACGGGGATTACGAAAAATATTCAAAATTAAAGATTAAAATTATCTCTGAAAGAATAGATTTTGTTGAAAAGTCAGCTAGAGATGCTTTCGCAAAACTTCATAGTAATATCCAAAAGAAATGTTGCATGTTTAGTGAAAAGCTTCCAAGGTATGGACCGGCAACTGTGGAACAGTTTACAGATGTAATGGGAAATCTTATACATCACTGTGAATATATGGAGGCATAATTGTCCTTTACTTAGTTTCAGCTTAAATTCGATGATCGAGCCTTTATGTAAAATATTTTTGCTTTTCTCTTTTCAAGATACTATCTCTGTTGTTTGTGTAGTACTGTTTTTTCAAATTGCGTATAGCTTGCTTCGATCTAACCATTATTCTAATTAAGACTGAGAAAATTTACATCTTTGTTGTTCTTAAGTAGTAATTATGACGTCACGGCGTAATGATTTTATTGACGTCATGGCGCAATGATATTATTTCATGACGTCATCAGAAACAACAATATAATTTCGTGTTTTTCTATTCACGTCATAGCTCTAATCTAATATAAAGCTATGACGACATTCATTATTTATCTAGTAGGGTTTCAGACAAGGTAGTTTCAATGATGTACTTTCGTTTTGATCTTACTCTATTTTTAGGAGTTTTGTTATATTTCTTAGCATGGGACTGATTGTCTCTTACTAGGTTGCTAGCTACTGCTGCAACCCAAATTCACATATATATTTATTTATGAGAGGCAGCCTGGCCGAGTGGTCCAAGACACTGGTGTTAGCCACCAGTCTCTTCGGAGGCGTGGGTTCAAATCTTACCGCTGGTATACGATTATGTTTGAAAGACTGCAGTGTGAAAAGACATCAAAAATGCAGTTTTTGGTGGAAAAATTTATTCTCTTTTAGAAATAATTTATTTTAGTTACTATAGATTTGTAACCCAATTAATTTCCTTTAAAATGAGCTATTGAACAACCCTCTACGATGTTCCAGTGCCAAGCTATCTATGGAAAAGAAAAAAGAAAAGAAAAAAGAAAAAAATATCCCGTTTGGGGAGAATAACGTGGTTAAAGTCAATTTTCTTGATTTTCAAGCCAATATATTTCCCTTGCTGTTCAAGCCAAGGGACAGAAAGTTTCCTATACAGGGGTTTCGGACAAGGCGGTTCTAATGGTGTACTTTTTGTTTTGATCTGACTCCTTTGTTAGGAACTATGGGTTTTTATATTTCTTAACATTGGACGTGATCGTCTCTTACTAGGTTACTAGCTACCGCTGCAACCCGGATATGATCTTCGAATGATCGTCTTTTAATTAGGTTGCTAGCTACTGCTGCAACCCGGAACTATTAAAAAACATTTTATCTTTAATTACAGAAGGAACTAGACGTAGCAAATTACTATTGGGACGAACTTTTTGCTTTGATGTATCTATTGGTATCAAAATTTCGTTCTTTAGAGCTGCGGTTATTATTGAGACAAGTAGCTACTATTACTATACAGTTCATTAACATGATCTGCTTGATTGCTTCAAAATTCAAATATCTTTGAAAAGACTGCAGTATGAAAATACATCAAAAATGCAGTTTGTTTGACAAAATTGATTCTACTTAAAAATTATTTCATTTTTAATTACAAAAGTGACTAGATGTAGCAATATCCTTTAAAATCATCTGCCTATAACTGAAAGGTTGGTGGTTCCAATCCAGCCGGGGTGGTTTTCTTTTAATTTTTAATTCAGCTATAAATAAAACCATATCATTACTATATCATTAACTATAATTAAGTTGAGTATCTAATATAGCATAGGCAAGAGTTCATTCTTTATTATAGAAGTTTTAGTTACTATGTGCCGTGGTTTGTTCTTTACTATGTTTCAGCTATATCCGATGAAATTTATGCTATAAGAGATCATAAAATAATAAATTAGCTTTTTATACATATCTCATATGGTCTAGTGGCTAATGATAGTTGGCTTTCAGCCAACTGGCTTGGGTTTGGATCGTGTGTAGCAATTATTTTTAAAACAAGATCAGATGAAATTAATTAGCTAATTTGACAGGAAATAGGTAACTAAGGGCAAGAGTTCTTTACTATAATTTACTGTATTATATCTGAAGAAACTTACATATTCTGAATTTATGATGAACAATATCGATCCTTCATGTAATTGCTAGCTACCGCTGCAACCCGGACGACTGAAGAAGAAAAAAAACACATTTTGCCCACATCGTTGTTTACTCAGGCAGTGCTCGCGCGCTGCCTATGATAATAAACTGACTACACACAGGAAAAAGCCTATGGCTTTTTCTTCTTTGAAATAGTATGAGACGAGTCGCAAACATTCAAGTAGCTAGCTAATTCCAATGTATGCAATTGTTTGTTATTCCAATGATCGTCTTTTAATGTAATCACAGCGTAATGATTTTATTGACGTCATAGCGCAATGATATTATTTCATGACGTCTTCAGAAACAACAATATAATTTCGTGTTTTTCTATTCACGTCATAGCTCTAATCTAATATAAAGCTATGACGACATTCATTATTTATCTAGTAGGGTTTCAGACAAGGTAGTTTCAATGATGTACTTTCGTTTTGATCTTACTCTATTTTTAGGAGTTTTGTTATATTTCTTAGCATGGGACTGATTGTCTCTTACTAGGTTGCTAGCTACTGCTGCAACCCAAATTCACATATATATTTATTTATGAGAGGCAGCCTGGCCGAGTGGTCCAAGACACTGGTGTTAGCCACCAATCTCTTCGGAGGCGTGGGTTCAAATATTACCGCTGGTATACGATTATGTTTGAAAGACTGCAGTGTGAAAAGACATCAAAAATGCAGTTTTTGGTGGAAAAATTTATTCTCTTTTAGAAATAATTTATTTTAGTTACTATAGATTTTTAACCCAATTAATTTCCTTTAAAATGAGCTATTGAACAACCCTCTACGATGTTCCAGTGCCAAGCTATCTGTGGAAAAGAAAAAAAAAAAATAAAAAAGAAAAAAATATACCGTTTGGGGAGAATAACGTGGTTAAAGTCAATTTTCTTGATTTTAAAGCCAATATATTTCCCTTGCTGTTCAAGCCAAGGGACAGAAAGTTTCCTATACAGGGGTTTCGGACAAGGCGGTTCCAATGGTGTACTTTTTGTTTTGATCTGACTCCTTTGTTAGGAACTATGGATTTTTATATTTCTTAACATTGGACGTGATCGTCTCTTACTAGGTTGCTAGCTACTGCTGCAACCCGGATTTCAAGCCAACAGATTTTCCTTGTTATTCAAGCCAAGGGACGGTAAGTTTGCTTTATTGGGGTTTTGAATAAGACGGTTCTAAGTTTACTTTTTTTCAGACCATCCGGGTTGCAGCGGTAGCTAGCAGCCTAGTAAGAGACGATCACGTCCAATGTTAAGAAATATAAAAACCCATAGTTCTTAAAAAAAGAGTCAGATCAAAACAAAAAGTACACCATTAGAACCGCCTTGTCCGAAACCCCTGCATAGTAAAATTTCTGTCCCTTGGCTTGAACAGCAAGGAAATATATTGGCTTGAAAATCAAGAAAAGTGGCAGCTACTACAACATTCTGCCTAAACGGGATATTTTTTTTTTTTTTTCTTTTTTTTCTTTTTTTGTATCCAGAGATAGCTTGGCACTGGAACATCGTAGAGGAGTTGTTCAATAGCTCATTTTAAAGGAAATTAATTGGGTTAAAAATCTATAGTAACTAAAATAAATTATTTCTAAAGAGAATAAATTTTTCCACCAAAAACTGCATTTTGATGTCTTTTCACACTGCAGTCTTTCAAACATAATCGTATACCAGCGGTAAGAATTGAACCCACGCCTCTGAAGAGACTGGTGGCTAACACCAGTGCCTTGGACCACTCGGCCAGGCTGCCTCTCATAAATAAATATATATGTGAATTTGGGTTGCAGCAGTAGCTAGCAACCTAGTAATAGACGATCAGTCCAATGCTGAGATATAAAAACCCAAAACTCCTAAAAATAGAGTCAGATCAAAACAAAAGTACATCATTAGAAATACCTTGTCTGAAACCCTACTAGATAAATAATGAACGTCATCATAGTTTTATATTAGAGTTAGTACGTGAATAGAGTGACGTCATAATTAGTATATAAGGAAAGTCAAAACTGAAAATTCTTTCATTCTTGATTAGAATAATGGTTAGATCAAAGCAGGCTATACGCAAGTTGAAGAAAGAGTACTACACAAACAACAGAGATAGTAACTTGAAAAGAAAAAAGCAAAGGTATTCAACCGACCAGGTGTATCGAGGAGTAATAATTGAGAGAGCAAAACAAAGGTATTCAACCGACCAGGCGTATCGAGAAGTAATAATTGAGAGAGCAAAACAAAACAGCAAGATGTGTTATCACAATGATGAAGATTATAGACATGCAAAAATTGAGACAGCCAAACAAAAGATCAAGGAACGGTATGGTAATGATGAACATTACAGAGAAGCAAGAATTGAGCAGGCTAAACAAAAGATCAAGGAGCGTTATCACAATGATAAACTTTATAGAGAAGCAACAATTGAGCAGGCTAGACAAAAGAGCAGGGAACGTTATCACAATGATGAAGATTATAGACATGCAAAAATTGAGACAGCCAAACAAAAGATCAAGGAACGGTATGGTAATGATGAACATTACAGAGAAGCAAGAATTGAGCAGGCTAGACAAAAGATCAAGGAGCGTTATCACAATGATAAACTTTATAGAGAAGCAACAATTGAGCAGGCTAGACAAAAGAGCAGGGAACGGTATGATAATGATGAAGATTACCGAAACAAACATAAGAAAAAAGTTGCTACCAGAATAATGGGTAGATACTGGGGTGACAAAAGCTATAATGAAAAAATTAAATTCTCTGCGAGGTTGTACCGAAGAACGCATAAGGACAAACGGAAGAATTACATTCAGAAATACAAGAAGATGGCAAAAATGCAGGCTGATCTTCGTAAATTGAGAAACATTTTACGCATGTTTTACCAGGATCACGAAAAGTATTCAAAATTACAGATTAAAATTCTCTTTGAAAGAGCGGATGCTGTTGAAAAGTCGGCTAGAAATTCCTTGGCAAAGCTTCATAGTAATATCCAAAAGAAATGTTGTCAGTTTAATGAAAAGCTTCCAAGGTATGGATTGGCAACTGCGGAACAGTTTACAGATGCAATGGAAAATGTTCGACAACACAGTGAATATACGGAGGCGTACTTCTTTGAAAATTCGTATATTAATTTTGGAAGGAGCAATTGCAGTTTATGTAGCAGCAATAAAAACATATATACAAGCATACCTATCAACAGCGAAGGAAAAGCAATGTTTTTCAATTATGGCGAAAACGAGCCTGTTAGGGTTATTAGTAAATGTGTTTGTAAGACTAATGATTTAGAACAAATTCCTGGAGCACCGACTCAAGAAAAAAGCATTTCTAACTGTGTTTTAAACAGTTCTTTTAGTTCTACTGAATATTTGGCAAAAAATTCTCTGTGTAGTAGAACAAACTGTCCTGAAAAGTACGAGACAACTATTGAAGAATGCTCTGAATCTAGATCTGACAAGGAAATTATGATGGCTGAAGTCACCTATAACAATCTGAGTAAACATTCAAAACCAAAAATTGGGCAGCAGGTTACTTGGCAATGTCACCCTGATATCTGCAAGCTCTATCCGACGGATATTGAATTATGTCAAATTCTTTTTGATATCCTTGAAAATAATATAGCATTAAAATTTTCAACTGACAAAGTGGTTAATTTCTACCTTGGCGGCTTGGATTATTGTGAAATCAATTACAGGGACACAAGAAAGCATGGGCATTCGTTATACTGTAGCCCAAATGAGGGATGTCAGAGCTATTTGCGTTCTCTAAGGGCACTAGCTCCACATTTTCCTGTCTTGAACTGTTTCATTAATAGCGTATATAAGGCAGTATCAAAATGTAAGATTATACAACATATTAATCTACTAAAAGTCGAGGGCTCGTACAAGGAACTAAGTCATTACATAGAAGAAGTGTCAAGTAGACTCTGTCGTAATAATAGTCAAGACTTCATTTACGGTGATAGCAAAATTAGAGTTTCTGTGGATGAAAATACAATAATAAAATTATTTGGTGAGAGACTTGATAAGGTAGCTAACATTAGGGATGTTTACCCCACAATGCATTGTGACAGTTGTGAGCAGATAAAGACAAAATACCAATTGAAGAGTCTAAGATCCCTTTCAAATAAGAAAGGTTTTGATGTAATGATGGCCACGATTTTAGAACACCTACAACAGGACATACCCAAAGATGACAGAGAACAACTAATTCAATATAAAGGTTGGAAAGAGGATGTCATAGATTCATTCTTTGTCTGTGATTACTGTGCTGGGAAAATGTTGAAAAGTCAGGAGAATGTCCGATCAGTATTAAATAACCTTCATATAGACTGTACACCGGAATGTATAAAGTGTTTAAATAATTTTGAAATGGCAATGATTCGATTTGTAATGCCTTGTCTTACGATCGTCAGATTAGGGCAAGTAACTGCATTGAAGAGACCTAGAACAGAACTTGTTGACGCTCTTAAGGGGAGAATAGTATATCTACCTGTTGATGTGCAAGCAAATGCAGATATTCAGCCTGAAAAACTTCTTAACATTGATAGTTTTGTTGTCATTGTCAATGGTCAGCCTACTTACAACAAGAATGTTTGGACTGCACTAATAGATCTGAGAAAAGTCCATGAAGCACTGTTGTGGTTAAGAGAGACCAACAGTCTCTATAAAACAATACATGCATACACCCTACAAGATTTAAAAAAAATACTTGAAGCCCGTCTTGCTGAAAAAGCGGTTGGTGTTGATAATTTACCTGAAATACCGGAAGCTGCAATCCTTCAGAAACTGACAGAAAGCGCAAAATCTACATTGGTTGAACATTTTTCTGTCCAGCTTCTCAATTCAGCGGTTCCAAAAGACTTCATTGAAGATTTTAAGCAAATGAAAGATCTTGGTACTGACCAATTTCAAATCAAGAAACTAAAAGGTGAGAGCGAAGACTTATTTCAGGAAGAACTTGATCTAAAAGTGTTTCCAAATCTTTTCCCGAAAGGCAAATATGGCTTGCGTGACAAGGCAAGACCATTTCGGATTAGGAATGCAGAATATTTTAAATCAAGGCTTCTTAGCAGACATACTAAGTTTCGTCTTGACAAACAGTTTCTTTTTCACAGCTTCCAATTGCAAGAATTCTCTTACATGTGTAGTAGCATTGGTCATATGTTGCGGACTGTGAAACCAAATCAAACTGCTCGTCAATTTATAGACAGGCTTCATTCCCGTGATGGAGAGATGGAAGCGACTTTGTTTTCTGTTCAATCAAAAATCAGAGGATCTCAGCAGTATTTTCAATCTCTTTCCTATAAAGTAAAGTCAATGATTGAGCAATTGGGTCCACCGACTTTGTTTCTGACAGTTTCATGTGCTGAGTGGTACTCTCCTGAATTTATTGACTATTTACGGACTGTCCATAAGAACTTACCTGGTGTGGCAAAAATGACCCCAGCAGAGTTGACGTGTCTAGATCCAATTGCAGTTTCCATGCACTTTGACCAAAAATGGACACCTATATTTAATGAGCTAATTTGTTCAAAGACAAATCCTTTGTTTGGTAAAATTAAGGATCATTTCTGGCGTATCGAGTATCAGAAACGAGGTGCGCCTCATGTACACTGTGTGTTGTGGATTGAAGATGCTCCTATTATTGGGAAATCAACAGCGTCTGAAGTGATTCAGTATATCAATAGTATTATAACTTGTGAAATACCAAATAGATTGACTAGTCCAACTCTTCACAAACTGGTCAAAGACCATCAAGTGCACCGCTCTAATACATACTGTCAAAGAAAGTATAAGAGAAAAAGAGGAAGATGGGTTACGTATTGTAAGTTTGGCTTTCCTCGTCCTACAAAGGAACGAACAGAATTATATGACATCCTTGACTGCTTGGCTCATGGTACAAACCGTAAAAAGCCAAGAAAAAGAATATATCATCTGCTTCGAAGAGATGACGAGCGTTATATAAATGACTATTTTCTTGCGTTACTTATTGCTAATCAAGCAAACATTGATGTTCAATATATTGGCCATTTGGGCTCTAAATTACCGTATTACATTACCGATTACATGACAAAAGCAGAGAGTGTCGAAATAGAAGCAATGTGGGAGGAAGTAAATAATGCATGCAAAAGTCTTGGTCAACGAACTATGTCCTACTTGTTGAAGTCCATAGAAACCCGTCAAGTTGGAGCAGTTGAAGCTGCTGATAGGCTTCTTGGTACTAAATTGTATAGAATTTCTTGGCAATTTAGATGTATTGACCTTGCGAAAAAGAGCGAGGTGAAGAGGACACTGAGAAGGTATGAGGAGCTTGAAAAGCTTGCTAAAAACGATCCACAGAGTAGTGATTTGTACATTGCCCACTGGGTTATTGATATCTACCCTAAAAGACCGGAACATATGGAAATTATCAGTCTTTTTCAGTTATTGTCTTGGTATGAACGGGAGCGTAATGGTACTGATGATAATATGATGTTAACTGACGGGTCCTTCTACCTCAGAAAAAGGCTTTTTAAACCGTATATCATACAGCACAGAAAGGTAAACCCATTTGAAACTGACGAGAAGAAAAATGCTTACTATGGAGATCTTTTAAAATTGTTTAAACATTGGAGAGATGAAAATGAACTAGTAGTCAGTGGAAATAGCAACTACAAAACCTACTGTGTTGAAAGTGTAAACTATCCCAACATGGTAGCTTACCACGAAAAATTTGTTGTTAAGAGGAAAAGCGATATAGAATTTGAAGAAAGGGTCCGAGAACGTGCAAAAGAAATTCTGAAGGCAGAAAATATTGATGAAAACATTGAAGATGACCCGGAAAATGCAATTCAGGGAGGAGTCATTGACAGAGCAGCAGATGCCATGGAGGATTTGTTAGACGCAAACAAACACATTTTAAATGGTGACACCGAAGACAGGTTGAAAAATGATTATGAGTCGCTCAATATTGATCAAAAGAGAGTTGTTGACAAAATTTTAGACTCAGTTACCAAGCGCAATGGTGCAACATCTTTGAAGTTGATTGTATCTGGATGTGGGGGTACAGGAAAATCTAGGGTTATCAGTGTCGTGAGAAGACTACTTTGCAACAAGTTCAAGAATGAAGATTGTCCCGTTGTAGTTATGGCACCTACTGGTATTGCTGCACATAGCATAAATGGTTTAACAATACATAGTTGTTTAAGTTTAGCTATTGATCAGAAAAACACCACAAAATACACACCTCTCTCCACTGAAAAACTTCTTACTTTGAGAAAGACACTTAAGGAGACAAGACTTTTTATTATTGATGAAATTAGTATGGTTTCGTCTCTTCTTTTAACCTACATTCATTTGAGACTATCAGAAATATTGGCAGTTGATTTGCCAATGGGTAATGCTAACTGCTTATTTTTGGGAGATTTTCTTCAATTAAGACCAGTAAGTGGTAATCCTCCTTATATGCCTCTCACACGACTAGAAGTAAAAAACAGGATCGGATCAGTTGGTACTTTTAACCTCTGGCATCTATTTGAGTATGAGGAACTAAGCATAAATGTGAGACAAAAGATGGATAAGAGTTATGCTAATACACTTGCTGAAATTAAACAGGGGTTTTGCACTGGTGAAAATTTGAATAGTCTTTACAAGAGAAAAATTGGGAACTCCTACAGAGCTTCAAATGACGAAATAATAGATCTTTACTTAAAATTGTATGAAGAGGGAAATAGATCTGTCATTCTTATGCCCACCAATGAAATTTGTATGGTAGTTAACGAGTTACTTCTTACAAAAAGCTGCTAAGACTACGTTAAACTTTCTGCAGTTGATCGACTCTCTTCAGTTGTTGACGACAAACGAATCGAAAAGAAAGCAGCAAACACTGTTTTAAACTTTGGCAACGACAAAAAAAGAACAGAAGGTTCTTTCATGAGCTTGTTACTTGCAGTAGGTGCACGTGTAATGCTCCAAAGAAATATTTGTGTTGCTAAGGGGCTAGTAAATGGATCAATGGGAACAGTAACAAGCTTCAAGTTGCTACCAAACGAAGAAATAATTGGAGTTCTTGTAAAATTAGATGGACTGGAACTTTCGGTTGAAATTGGCAGAGAAACCTTGCGCTTTGAAGTCTTGAAGCAAGTCTTTTTTACGCGAAGACAGTTTCCTCTTCAACTGGCCTTTGCCATTACAATACACAAGTCCCAAGGACTAAGTTTACAGTGTGCAATTGTTGACGCAGGTAATTGTTGCTTCGGTCCAGGTATGTTGTACGTTGCTCTTTCCTGTGTGACCACTAGTGCAGGTTTACATCTAGTAGAATTTGATAAGACAAAGATTTATTGCGATGTTGATGCTTTAATTGAGTACAACCGTTTGAGACAAATCTATAGAACAGATCTTCCATTGTTTGAGTTCCCAGAAAGGCAACTCAGAGGTACACCAGATGAAGTATGTATAACAAATGAAGTAAACTCTAAAGGACAACAGACTCAAGGAAAAAAATTTCCATTGTTGGAGGTCCCAGAAAAAGAATGAGAAGCCCTTCAGTTGAAGAACCCTTATTAATAGAAATTTATCCCAAAAATAAGAAAAGGATAACTAGTGTCGGACCGGTGGTGTCAACAAAAGAGAAAAAATTAAATATTAATGCGAAACTTGATCACAATGATATATTTCGTGTCATTCAACCGGCCCAAGATCGTCAAGAACAACACAATAATGCTAATAATGCAAATGCACCAGCAAGTGCATATGTTACTCTTGATAGTAATAGAAAGGTATCAAGAATTATACATGCTGACTTGAATCAAGCAGAAGATAATATATTTCTCTCTGGATACGCAGGCAGCCAATGCTTTGCCATGGTACTCGCAAATATTGTCCGAGCTGCTATTATACCTCCAAGGCAATGGAATAAAAATATTCTGAACAGCAACATGATTGAAGGGGATACTATTTATGCTCTCATACGTGAAAATAATAATAATAGAAATCCAAGAGTTTTTCCGATTCCTGCTAGTGGTTATTTGGTATTGAAAAATTTAGATGTCATCAAGGACGATTTTCTAATGTATGACACAGTATTTTCCCTAAATTATGACGATAATTGGTTGTGCAGCGGAAGTTTATTGGATTCTATAAATAATGGAGAATTAGGAATTACATTATTGGCGGCTTTAAAAAAATTATTTAGAGAACATAATGCTGGAATAATAGTTGCATACTCTAAATCACTAGGTCTTATGCATTATGATGAAAAATACTATTTTACAGATTCTTACTCATGTGGACCCAGAGGAGCACCATTGCAAAATGATAAAAGAAAAGCATGTGTCATAGAATGCGACACGATTGAAGAATTATATCGCATTGCTCGAAGAGTCTTCAAAGCTAAAAATGAACAATATAATATTCATTATATTGACGTTACAGCAAGTACATTAAAAGACGATCACTGAAATAAAAAATTTACAGTAAATTTTATAATAAAGTACATAAAAGATCGATACTTTAAATGGGAGTTCTGTAAGTACTTTATGATGACGTCAGTTGCATACATAAAGGACGGTCATAAATGTTGCAAGTCAAGAGCATTACATTAAAAGACGATCACTGAAATAACAAACCATTCCATACATTGGACTTAGTTAGCTACTTGTTTACAGTAAAGAACGATCGCTCATGCATAGTAACTGATATATGGTGGTTCCAAGGGTAGTTACTTGTGGTTCGTCTCTTACTATTTCAAAGAAGAAAAAGCCGTAGGCTTTTTCCTGTTTGTAATGAATTAGCATAAAACAAATTCCAGGTTGTAACTGACTTCATCCTGGTTGTTATAGTAAAGAACGAGCTCTTGCCCTTAGTTACCAACTATGTCATGTCAAATTAGCTAATTAATTTCATCTAATTTTGTTCAATCCGGGTTGCAGCGGTAGCTAGCAACCTAGTAAGAGACGATCACGTCCAATGTTAAGAAATATAAAAACCCATAGTTCCTAACAAAGGAGTCAAATCAAAACAAAAAGTACACCATTGGAACCGCCTTGTCCGAAACCCCTGTATAGGAAACTTTCTGTCTCTTGGCTTAAACAGCAAGGGAAATATATTGGCTTGAAAATCAAGAAAATTGACTTTAACCACGTTATTCTCCCCAAACGGGATATTTTTTTCTCTTTTCTTTTTTTTTCTTTTCCACAGATAGCTTGGCACTGGAACATCGTAGAGGGTTGTTTAATAGCTCATTTTAAAGGAAATTAATTGGGTTAAAAATCTATAGTAACTAAAATAAATTATTTCTAAAAGAGAATAAATTTTTCCATTAAAAGACGATCACTGAAATAACAAACCATTCCATACATTAGACTTAGTTTATAGTAAAGATCGACCTCTAGCCAATATCATAGGCAGCGCAATCGCGCTGCCTAAGCAAAGAACGATGTTGGCACAATGTATTATTTATTAATTTTTTTTCCATACCAGTGCACTTCGAACGAAGGAGTTGACGTAGAAACTTCGAGAAGGGCTCATTCGATTGGAAATTGGAGTGGCTAGTGTCCTTTTTAGTAGTCGAAAGTGATTTGAGATAAGATTTATAGTCAAAGTGTCAGGTGCACTTAGCCACCACGCTGCCTAGTCACAGAAATATGTTTTGAAAATAGCGCATGAAGTCCGTGTCCACTGAAACTATAAGATGTCTCCCATGAATGGCAGCTGAGAGTTCGGTATCACCTGTCCTTTTTATTACTTTTGGCTTATCAGTTGCATTCTGTTTAGTACTTCCACAATCCCCAAATTTTCAGGGATTTTTCTGAAAATCCTGCAAAACGCAGTGGCAAACACGCTTGGGCTTAGAAGCGTCAAAGCTTTAAATCTGGTCCTATAAATAAGGCATTTTTCTGGCTACTATTTTATTAAACTTTGATCTGTGGAAATACTTATGTAGATGGTGTTTCCTGAGTCTAGGAGCTAAACAATCGTTTTCCAAAAAAATGTTATTTGATATTTTAAAGGTATGTACTTGAGCTCGGTAAATAGGATTGCTTAGAGATTTAGATATTTTCCATTTGAACTGTTTTTTTTTCTCTTCTTCAATGTATCATTCACATGGATCAACTACTTTCTTTAAAATGTCAAAGAAAGTTTGTCCGCAAGGCGCTTGTTTACCTAATCTATTGAAACAAACCCTTAGGCAAAAGCCTAACTTTCTTAAGAATTCCGTTGAAGCAGGCTTTTTTAATTACACCACAATCACTGATGCATAGTAAAATTAAAATGAAATAAAATCATGATTGGAATAACAATAATGTAGAATTTTAAGATAGCACTAACCATTTCAGTTTGCCAAATGCGTAAACCCTAAAGGACAAGTTTCACTATCCTTTAATATATCTTCTAAGTGTAACAAAATTTATTCGTCAACACATCCAAATTTCTGGCTTAGGACAACTTTTTTAAACCCAGATTAGCTAAAATAGGCTTCTGTGCTCTGATCTTACTGGCAAACGAATAGGAAATTCATGACATCCATGCATAATTCTTTACAGGATGCAACTATCCTTCTTCGTCATTTTGAAGTAGCTTTACTTTGTCTTGGCCGTTCTCCTCGATGTTGTTGAGTGGTATTTTATCCTCTATTGAGTCAGCACCTTCTAATTGCACATCCTTAAACTTCTGGTGTTCTTCCATTTCGGAAAACACTATGGTACTTTTTGACTGAACCTCTTCGTTACTTGGAAAGGGAGGTAGCCTACTGGAATTTGTGACGCAAAAACATTCACCCATTCCTTTTTCCTATTTTGAGTACTTTTTTTATTTCTATCATTCTTTACAGGATGGAATTTTTCTTCTTCGTCCCTTTGAAGTAACTTTACTATGTCTTGGGCATTCTCTTCAATATCGATGAGTTGTTTTTTACCCTCTTTTGGGTCAGCAACTTCTAATTTCACATACTTAGACCTTTGGTGTTCTTCCATTTTGGACAAAACTAAGGCACTTTTTGACAGAACTTCTTCGTTACTTGGAAAGGAAGGTACTGGAATTTGCCTGGACTTTTCATTCTCTTTGGTTTTAGATCTTCTTCTATTTTCAATGTTTTTCAGTGGTGTTTTATCCTCTACTTCATCATCTTGCTCTAATAGCTTTTTCAATATATTTTTATTCCAATAAACTATTTCTCCGATTTCTCTGTAAATATAAATACTCTTACGCTGAGGATCGATGCCCATTTTTTCCCAAAATTCTGGAAAAATATCAAAACGTAAGTTCAGAAAATCCCCTACCTCTGGAATTTAGAAAAATAGCATTGCAAAATCTTTGCTTCCATTTTCCAATAAATACCAGATTAATGTTGTTGTCTTTAAATAATGAGGGATGAATTCACTTGATTGATAAGTAAAGCTTTTATATTTAATGCGTATTTTTCGTATTTTATGCTCTATTTCTTTAATAATCTTGAAAATCGCCAAATAATCAAATGTGAGTTTAGCTACTTTTGCCATAGCGTTATCGGTTGGCATGCATAGATCGCTGGATTCAAGATCCCGAACTAACTGTTCGACATTACTACGGGTTTTAAGTAAATTAAAAAACATTCTTCTGATGTTCTTGGAGCTATATTTGGGCATGCAAGAGGTTGGTTTGGAATTATCAGTATGAAAAACATGGACGGATTCATTTTTGTCCTTTGCATTCAAATTCTGTTGTTGCAATACTAAGGTGGTAGGTTTTGAATGAACACAGGAGTTCTCCTCATCTGATAGTTTTTCAATATATTTTTACGATATAAGAACAAATCTTGTAAAACTTTCTGTTTTTTTTTATCCTATATGGTACACCATATTTGCTATATCCAAGACAACAAGCCTTTTTTATATCCCTATAATATGAATCTAAGCAGGTTTTCACAAACCTATCGCTTCCGTTTTCTAAAATATATGATAACAATTTCGTAGCTTTTAAAACATGATGATAGGAATTCGTATCAAACATTCTATTCACAATTATATTAATAACCGTAAATGATGCTAACTCATCAAAGGTGAGTTTAGCTACTTCTGTCATTGCCTCATTAGTTGGCATAAACGGATCGCTGGAAGTTACTACCCTGACCGTTATTTCCACATTATTACGGCGTCTTAGAAAATTTTTAAACTTTCTTCTGATAGTTTTGGAGCTATATTTTGGTATGTACTCCTGGTTTGAAGTTCTAGCCTCACTGACGTTCCAGCCTGCATCCTCTTTACCCTTCTCTCTTTATTTTTTCTCATATAACTTTACATTTTCTTCATCTGAAAGCTTTTTAATATGATGTTCCTCCAAAGCTTTAAATCTCCGTTAACATGAATTTCTATTCGAACACCATTAACTTCGAGCTTGCAGTGAATAAAGGTAAATTTTAAAGCAGGCTTCAGTTCACAATAATGAAAATTGATACAGAATCTCATTACCATATAGCTTCCGTTTTCTAGTAAATATAAAAGCAGTTTTGTTGCCTTTGAAACATGAAGATAGCATCTTTGGCTTTTTATTCTCTTCATAATAATTTTCATCACGATAAATATTGTCAATTTTTTAAATGTAACTTTAGCTACTTCAGCCATTGCCTCATCAGTTGGCATCGATGGATTATTGGATGTAACATCTTTTACAAGTATTTTAGGATTACTATATTTTCTTTGAACGTTTTTAAAAGCCATCCTTCATTAAGAAGATATTAATTCTTTTATGGCAAAAAAACCTATAATATGTTCATAAGAAAACATTTTTCATTATCAAAAGAACCAAAATAATAATAATACTAAATAAACATAAACTATCTCAGAATATTTTTAGACTTAGTTAATTTGCTAAAACTAATTTAAAAATTTGAGAGAACTCACTGTGAATTGACAGCTCTTTTATACAGTTCAGGGTTACCATGTTAAGAATTTAAAAAATATGAAATAAGTGATAATGTTTAACACTGATTGACGTAACGTAAAAAAATAAAAAAAATTACGTTTTAAGTCCGGAATCGCTAAAGTTATAAATTGCAAAAATATGTAAGATATCTGAGCAACGATTTAAATTTTTTAATTTAAACTACAAAAATACCTGATTATTTTAAAAATAGTTTTAATTTTCACTAGGAATATGATACTTGATACGAGAGTTGAACATGAACTGTTCGATAATATTTAATTTCACTTTAGTAATTAAAAAATGAACATAAGAGATTGTATAATAAGTTGTAAACTCAGCCATTGCATAAGACAAAGGATTGAAGTCTCGCACAACATAGAAAACCAGTGCGACATCTCCCAACAGAGAGAGATGCCAATTACAACAGTAGAGTGGATACTATTTGGCATCGGGATCGCGCCTCTACTAATCATGTGCATATGGTATGGTTGGGTAGAGTTTTATGATTACATTGAAAAACGACAAAAAAATCCAGGAGCCAAATCAAACAAAAAAAATCCAACAAAAAAATCCAGGAGCCAAATCAGGAGCAACATGACATCGAAGAATCTGACATGACATCAGATGAAGTTAGTGATCTTACATCTGACTCAGAGTGGGACGAGATTCCATAAGGCAACCAGACAGGTTTTTGTAGCTACATTCATTTTCTGGACTAATCAGAGACAATTGATGGAGAGGGTACTCAAAAAAAGTGACTAAATCAGCATAGCTACTTAGTCATAGCAACCATATCCCATATGAAGAATGATTTTCATTGTAGTTCACATTAGTAAGACAGTTGAATTCAGAGAGAGACCAGTTTAGTTTTTTTATTCTATTATTTGACAAGATATTAGCATAGAAAATGAGTACTATGCTTAAACTATAGGAGCTTGATGATTGAGCCGGTAGCAGCAATGATACAAAGGCGAGAGTACCAACATAGCAGTGGAAATTACACGACGATGTCGACTAACCCTTGAATGGGACAATATGTATGCCAGATATGTGATATCATTAAACAAATTTAAATTGGAGGAGCAATAATGCTTCGCTAAGAAACTAAAAATAGCTTATACAAATAAACTTCAAGCTGATTTAGATACACTGGTAATACTTATATTTAATAAAATTCTTTCTAAATCAAAGATTTTTTTCTATTGTAGCCCCCCTCTCACGCTTACCATTTTCCCAAACACAACCAATCAAAGTTAGCATCAGATCCAGTATTTTTTTTAGCGTATATCCTTAAAGTAGAATTTTCTTTGAAAAACTTATTTTGTGGAGAAAGTTTTTTTAATTAATTTCTGTTCGTTTTATATTGGCATAGTCTTTTCAGGGAAAAAAGAAAATAATACTTTCAATCATTTGTTTTTTTAAAACTTTATAGTTTACCCTGCTATTTGTATGCTGAAGAATAATTTTCAGTAATTTTTAACAACATACACCCTTTGAAAAATCTGGACACAAATAGTAGTGTTTAATTTAGTTTGATAACTCCTCTAGTTGACCTGAAATAGAAAACTTGATGCCATTCACAAAAAATCTGTTTACTTTCTTTGATAACTTAGATACACTTACGCTATTTTTATATGGTTAAATTCTAAGAGCCGAAGCAGCCCCAAAAGTTTGAATATAATACCCTCAGTCGTTCTTTGGATGTTGCTGACATACATTATTGGGAATTAGCATTAACACAGTGCATTTTGATTCAATCTTAAGGCAACATTCAGTTTTTAAACATAATGGGCAAATGGGAGAATGGGTGCAAGAGGGGAACTAGCTGCCCTCCAATCAAATTTGACCAATTAAAAAGTGCATTAGCCTTTTCTATTTTCAATCGAATGAGCCCTGTTCGAAGTTCATGCGACAACTCCTTAGATACGAAGTGCCCTGGTTTCAACAAAAACAAAAATAGTAAACAACAATAAAATATAAATGAGATACTTAGACACTTACGATTATAAGACAAAGTCCAAGGTATTTCTAATGAGAAAACAAACGGGCAGAGGTTCACCCGGCAAGTCAAAAAGTCTGCTTTCAGTCCCAAAAATCGTGGTATATATATAAAAAACCTAACCACGTTCTTCTGGTAAATTGACGCATTTAGGCAGGAAATTGGTTATTGAGCAAGTTCCCTCCAAGCCCACACATTCTACGATTTGTATCCTTATCTTAAAAAGTGGTATTTTGAAAACTTTATATTTGCGTCATATATATTTTTGCTAATTTAATCATTAACTAAATTAGAAAGCTTTACCACAATACTCCCCATTTAAAGAAGAATTGTCCCAATTCTAAATATTTTACTTTTAAATAAACTTAATTTCGTTTAAAGCTATTATTCTGACATATTTGGGTCATTATGTGCATCTACCCTCAATGGGTTTCCTTAGGGTTATGTTTCTGGTCCAATATTGGACATGTTCCTTTTTTTTGTCGAAGGATTTCAATTTGAAATTTATCCTTTTTTCTCTTTTTCTCTGTCTCTAGGACTGACAATTACTCTTTTACCCTCCTCATAGGCATCTTCTGTTTTAACTTGACCCCAAGCGGCTTAAACATAATATTAATGGTTTTGCTAAATCCGGGTTGCAGCGGTAGCTAGCAACCTAGTAAGAGACGATCACGTCCAATGTTAAGAAATATAAAAACCCATAGTTCTTAAAAAAAGAGTCAGATCAAAACAAAAAGTACACCATTAGAACCGCCTTGTCCGAAACCCCTGCATAGTAAAATTTCTGTCCCTTGGCTTGAACAGCAAGGAAAATATATTGGCTTGAAAATCAAGAAAAGTGGCAGCTACTACAACATTCTGCCTAAACGGGATATTTTTTTCTTTTTTTTCTTTTTCTTTTTCTTTTTTTGTACCCAGAGATAGCCTGGCACTGGAACATCGTAGAGGGTTGCTCAATAGCTCATTTTAAAGGAAATTAATTGGGTTAAAAATCTATAGTAGCTAAAATAAATTATTTCTAAAGGAGAATAAATATTTCCACCAAAAACTGCATTTTGATGTCTTTTCACACTGCAGTCTTTCAAACATAATCGTATACCAGCGGTAAGAATTGAACCCACGCCTCTGAAGAGACTGGTGGCTAACACCAGTGCCTTGGACCACTCGGCCAGGCTGCCTCTCATAAATAAATATATATGTGAATTTGGGTTGCAGCAGTAGCTAGCAACCTAGTAATAGACGATCAGTCCAATGCTAAGAAATATAAAAACCCAAAACTCCTAAAAATAGAGTCAGATCAAAACAAAAGTACATCATTAGAAATACCTTGTCTGAAACCCTACTAGATAAATAATGAACGTCATCATAGTTTTATATTAGAGTTATGACGTGAATAGAGTGACGTCATAATTAGTATATAAGGAAAGTCAAAACTGAAAATTCTTTCATTCTTGATTAGAATAATGGTTAGATCAAAGCAGGCTATACGCAAGTTGAAGAAATAGTACTACACAAACAACAGAGATAGTAACTTGAAAAGAAAAAAGCAAAGGTATTCAACCGACCAGGTGTATCTAGGAGTAATAATTGAGAGAGCAAAACAAAGGTATTCAACCGACCAGGCGTATCGAGAAGTAATAATTGAGAGAGCAAAACAAAACAGCAAGATGTGTTATCACAATGATGAAGATTATAGACATGCAAAAATTGAGACAGCCAAACAAAAGATCAAGGAACGGTATGGTAATGATGAACATTACAGAGAAGCAAGAATTGAGCAGGCTAAACAAAAGATCAAGGAGCGTTATCACAATGATAAACTTTATAGAGAAGCAACAATTGAGCAGGCTAGACAAAAGAGCAGGGAACGTTGTCACAATGATGAAGATTATAGACATGCAAAAATTGAGACAGCCAAACAAAAGATCAAGGAACGGTATGGTAATGATGAAGATTACAGAGAAGCAAGAATTGAGCAGGCTAGACAAAAGATCAAGGAGCGTTATCACAATGATAAACTTTATAGAGAAGCAACAATTGAGCAGGCTAGACAAAAGAGCAGGGAACGGTATGATAATGATGAAGATTACCGAAACATCCGGGTTGCAGCGGTAGCTAGCAACCTAGTAAGAGACGATCACGTCCAATGTTAAGAAATAAAAAAACCCATAGTTCTTAAAAAAAGAGTCAGATCAAAACAAAAAGTACACCATTAGAACCACCTTGTTCGAAACCCCTGTATAGAAAAATTTCTGTCCCTTGGCTTGAACAGCAAGGGAAATATATTGGCTTGAAAATCAAGAAAAGTGGCAGCTACTACAACATTCTGCCTAAACGGGATATTTTTTTTCTTTTTTTCTTTTTTTCTTTGTTTCCAGAGATAGCTTGGCACTGAAACATCGTAGAGGGTTGTTAAATAGCTCATTTTAAAGGAAATTAATTGGGTTAAAAATCTATAGTAACTAAAATAAATTATTTCTAAAAGAGAATAAATTTTTCCACCAAAAACTGCATTTTGATGTCTTTTCACACTGCAGTCTTTCAAACATAATCGTATACCAGCGGTAAGAATTGAACCCACGCCTCTGAAGAGACTGGTGGCTAACACCAGTGCCTTGGACCACTCGGCCAGGCTGCCTCTCATAAATAAATATATATGTGAATTTGGGTTGCAGCAGTAGCTAGCAACCTAGTAAGAGACGATCAGTCCAATGCTAAGAAATATAAAAACCCAAAACTCCTAAAAATAGAGTCAGATCAAAACAAAAGTACATCATTAGAAATACCTTGTCTGAAACCCTACTAGATAAATAATGAACGTCATCATAGTTTTATATTAGAGTTATGACGTGAATAGAGTGACGTCATAATTAGTATATAA